>NC_037678.1:69998295-70112184 GCF_003255815.1 Theropithecus gelada
GCAGTGGCGCGATCTCGGCTCACTGCAAGCTCCGCCTCCCAGGTTCAGGCCATTCTCCTGCCTCAGCCTCCAAGTAGCTGGGACTACAGGCGCCCGCCACCACGCCCGGCTAGTTTTTTGTATTTTTAGTAGAGACGGGGTTTCACCATGTTAGCCAGGATGGTCTCGATCTCCTGACCTCGTGATCCGCCCGCCTCGGCCTCCCAAAGTGCTGGGATTACAGGCTTGAGCCACCGCGCCCGGCCGCCTGTTTTCTTTTTTGAGACAGAGTCTCATTCTCTTGCCCAGGCTGGAGTGCAGTGGTAAGATCTCGGCTCATTGCAACCTCCACTTCCCGGGTTCAAGTGATCCTCCTGCCTCAGCCTCCCAAGTAGCTGGGACTATAGGCACTTGCCACCATGTCCAGCTAATTTTTGTATTTTTAGTAGAGACAGGGTTTCACCATGTTGACCAGGCTGGTCTTGAACTCCCGACCTCAAGTGATCCACCCCTCCCCAGCCTCGGTCTCCCAAAGTGCTAGGATTAGAGGTTTGAGCCACTGTGCCCGGGCAAAATGCAGGAATTGATTTAGATAATCTCTAAAGGCCTTTTCAGTACTGGTGTTCCATGAGTAATAATAAAAGTAATAATTGCCAACATTTACGGAGTGATTCCTTGTGTTAGGCACTGCATTAAATGCTTTATGTACATTAGCTTATTTTTACTGCTTTTAGCAACCCCGAGTTAGAACTATAATTATCTTCATTGTACAGATGAGGAAACTGAGGCTCAGAAAGGTTAGTATGCCCAAAGGTCCACAGCTGGTCCATGGTAGAGTCTGAATTTTAACCAAGTGGTAAAGATCTTCTCATGATTTCTAGCCCATCAGCTCTTACATTTCCACTCCTTCTAGTGTCTAGGTTGATATTAAATAGTCTCCTCTCAGCCCTGCCTGAATCCACTACAAAATCTTTCTAACCCAAAGTAATCTGGAATTGCTTGAATTCGGGGGGCAGAGGCTGCAGTGAGCAGAGATTGCACCACTGCGTTCCTGCCCAGGCAGCAGAGTGAGACTCCGTCTCAAAAACAAACAAACAAACAAACAAACAAACAAAAAAACCACAAAGTAATATTCTGGAAACACAGCTTGGCGTTGCTTGCCCCCTGCTCCCCAGCCTGCATGCCAAGCTCTGTGTTAGATGCTGGGTGTGCAGAGCGTGCTCTCAGGGAGGTGGACAGTAACTCCAGCGCTGTGTGACAGATGCCCACTCCCTCTGACCCGGAGCGGAGTGAGGCATAAGTGGATCATGAGGCACCTGCAGGGGTGAGGCAAGCCGGCATGGCGGGGGATGGCACATGGCACTGCTGAGTGGGATGCCTTCACCTCTGCAGGGAGTGAGAAGGAGGATGGCCCAGAGGCTGGGGGTGAGTGCTGGGTAAGAGGCAAGGAGGCCAGGGAGATAGTCAGGGGCCAGAGCCTACCAGACGATCCTTAGGCCATGGTTCTAAAGGGAGTCATGGCAGGCTGTGCAGCAAGGTAGTAGCAGAAGCATCCATCCCCTGCCTTCTGGTTCTACCCTCCTGCTCCCAGGTTGTGGGGAGTGAAGGACTGAAGGGCAGAGCAGGAAGTGTAAGTGCTTGTTGAGGGTTCACTGGTGACATGGTTGGGTGGTCTTGACCTTAAACATCCACCTGCCATAAGATGACCCAGATCGGTCAGGTGCAGTGGCTCATGCCTGTAATCCCAGCACTTTGGGAGGCCAAGGCAGGCAGATCACGAGGTCAGATCGAGACCATCCTGACCAACATGGTGAAACCTCATCTCTACTAAAATACAAAAAATTAGCCGGGCATGGTGGCGCATGCCTGTAGTCCCAGCTACTCGGGAGGCTGAAGCAGGGGAATTGCTTGAACCCAGGAGGCGGAGGTTGCAGTGAGCTGAGATCGTGCCACTGCACTCCAGCCTGGCTGACAGAGTGAGACTCCGTCTCAAAAAAAAAAAAAAAGACCCATCTTCTGATTGGGTCAGCTGGAATAGTCTAGAAAGCAAGCATCTGGGCCAGTGCCCTGGCCCATCACCCTGGCTGCACAATAGCATTTGGGGAATGCTTGAAAAATTTCACTGTTAGGATGGGAACTGCCTTCATGCAGGGATAGGGAATAATGTGTGTGTGTTGGGGGGGAGGCAGATCCTTAAAGTGGTCAGGGAAGGTCTCTGAGGAGCTGACAGGTGACCTAGTCCTGCATGATGCAGAGGAGCCTGACATGTAATGATGGAAGACAGAAGGGAAGGCATGTGCAAAGGCCCTGAGGTGACAGCATGTCTTGTGAGTTTGAGAAACAAGAAGGCCAGAGTGGCTGGTGAAGGAGATCAAGGGGGAGCAATATGAGGGCCGAGGTCACAGGCCCGGACATGCAGGGCTGTGATTAGGATTTAACGTCTTCAGCAGGAGAGCAGCCTGCATTTTATCTCCCAGATAAGAGAGTGCATCAGAGTTTGAATGAAGGGAAGTAAGAATGACAGTATGGGCCAGGTGTGGTGGCTCATTCCTGTAACCCCAGCTACTAGGGAGGCTGAAGCAGGAGGATCACTTGAGCCCAGGAGGTTGAGGCTGCAGTGAGCTGTGATGGCGCCACTGCACTCCAACCTGGGTGACAGAGCAAGACCCTGTCTCTGAAAAAAAAGAACAAGATAGAAAGTCGACTGCGTTTTAGGGACATGGACTTAAAGTTTGACCTCATGTGTGACCTGTGTAAGTCACAACTCTATGGACCCCCCTTGTGGGAGGACTGGCCCAGTTATCTGTGTCTAACTGTGTCTAAGGAGCCTCTGGCCATCCACACATAAACTGAATGTAAAGAGTGTCCATCACCCATGTGGCTGGGGCAGTGAGAACCTCTGGAAGCTGTGTCGCAGATGTTTGTTCATCATCGAGTGAAGTGGTTGCTCTTCTTGACTGTGCTATTGTCCCCAGGGCTGGTGTCCAGTAAATACTGATTGACAGAGGCCAAGTTGGCCTTATTTCACATCAGTCTCCTTCTTCCCAGGAGAAAGAGAACAAGGTCTGCCCTGTACAGTGGCTGGGAGGAGGTGGGAGGGAGGCGGCAGGAGGCAGTGTGGCTATGTGGCTGAAGACTCTGGCTGGTGAGGCCGGGCGCTGGGCTCTGGGCAGGTGTCATTTTTATGAATGATTTCCTGCCAGGTAGAGGAGCTGACTCAGCCGGTGGCCTCCCATGGGCTGGTGCGGGCCTGCTTTTCCGGAGCCCAATGCTAATCTGCCTGGGGCAGCTGGCTCCGGGGAAGGAAGGGCCTCCCGCAGAGGGGAGGCCAACTGTGCATCTTGGCAGCTTTTCTCCCCCCAGAGCTTTTCTTAGCTCGTCGAGGTGGGCCGTGGGGGAGAGAGTAAGACCCACCCCGTCTCCCCTCCCCCTTCTCCCTCCCTTTCCCTTTCTTCACCCCCCTCTCTGGCCTGCTGTCAGCCAGTTTCAGCTCCACTGCCCGCCTCATGCCTGCCTGCACTGCCTTCAGCAGATGTGTCTGTGGGAGGGGGTGAAGGCTCCCTGAGAAAACCCCTCCATCCGGCGGGTCTCTGCAGCCAGCCTGGAAGTCAGGAGGCTCCTGAGGTGGGCAGTGTTGGGGATGGCAGCAGTGGGGAGGAATTCCACCTTTCCACCCATGAACCAGCTCCTGGAGTGCTCTCCCCAGAAATTCCTAGTACTGGCTCTGTCATCTCCTCCAGGTCAGAGCAGTCATTCCAGAGAGAGGCTCTTCTGTGCTTGTGGTCAGTGTGGGAGAGTTTTCAGGCCTGTCTCAAAGCCCAGGCAGAAGATGTGTCTCTGAGCTTGGGTGTATTTGACATCAAACAGTGAAAGAGGGAGGAGGATTTGTGGAATGTCTGACCACCTTTTAGGCTTCAGGAATGCCTGTCTTCAGTCCCTTGCCTGCCCAGGGCCTTTGCAGAGCTCTCTATCTTGTGGACACCTTAGTTCATTGAATTCTTTTTTTTTTTTTTTTTTTTTTTTTTTTTTGAGACGGAGTCTCGCTCTGTCGCCCAGGCTGGAGTGCAGTGGCCGGATCTCAGCTCACTGCAAGCTCCGCCTCCCGGGTTCCCGCCATTCTCCTGCCTCAGCCTCCCGAGTAGCTGGGACTACAGGCACCCGCCACCTCGCCCGGCTAGTTTTTTGTATTTTTTAGTAGAGACGGGGTTTCTCCGTGTTAGCCAGGATGGTCTCGATCTCCTGACCTCGTGATCCGCCCGTCTCGGCCTCCCAAAGTGCTGGGATTACAGGCTTGAGCCACCGCGCCCGGCCTAGTTCATTGAATTCTTACATTAAGAAGCAGTTACTATTTTCCCCATTTTACAGATTAGGAAACAGACCCAGAGAGGGAAATTCATTTGCCCAAAGTCACACAGCAACCAAGTAGGGGGATGTGGCTCTAAACCAAGTCTGCCCGGCCCCAAAGCTATTCTGTATACTTCCCTGGCTCCTGGAGGCAAAGCCCATGAAGAAGGTGAATGTGTAGGAAGCTACTCTCTTGTTAGGCACCAGAAGAGAAGTAGGGGATGGGGAGTGAGGTGTTTGGGTCTAACCTGCTAACAATCTTGTGCAGACTTTGTTCATCCTTTGTTCCTCTGTGACCCCATCTATAACACGAAAGGCTTACACTGGGTGCTTTTTTTGGTTTGTTTTTGTTTTTGAGACAGAGTCTCACTCTGTCACCCAGGCTGGAGTACAGTGGCGCCATCTTGACTCACGGCAACCTCTGCCTCCCGGGTTCAAGCAATTCTGCTGCCTCAGCCTCTGGAGTAGCTGGGATTGCAGGCGCGTGCCACCATGCCTGGCTAAGGCTGATTTTTCTATTTTTAGTAGAGACAGGGTTTTACCATGTTGGCTAGGCTGGTCTTGAACTCCTGACCTCAGTCTCCCAAAGTGCTGACATTACAGGCATGAGCCAATGCACCTGGCCTACACCAGGTACTTTTGAGATCCCTGTTAGTGCCAATGTTCTTTCCTTCTGAAATGACCTCACCAAGGCCCAGAGTTCTGCAGGGGGCTGGACACTGGCATGCGTGGGCAATCTGACCTGCCAGAGCACCTTCCGGTGGCTCCTCTTTCACTCGCCCTCTGAGGCTTGCTGAGCTCGGCAAAGGAAAAGCCCTGCTGGTTATCGGTGGGTGCTGAGCTGAGCAGGAAACGCTGAGCCCTAATCCCAGTATTCCCTGGAAGGGTCTGCATGTCCTTGGGCAAGTCACCAGCCTGCTCAGAGAACAGGGACCATGTCCTACGTCCTGCCTCCATCCTAGGGGATCAGGGGAGACAATGGATGTTAGTGGGCTCTGGGATAAGCTTATGGAAGGAGGACCCTCCAGTTCCCTCCCTCTCAGGTGTTGATGAGATTTGGCCTGCTGTAATTACCAACACTTTGAAGCAATTTGCAGACGGCTGCAGGCAATGGGAGCTGAGGGGAGGAGGCAGCCTCTGGAGGGCCTAGAAAATCTTTTTGCTAGATTTGGAGCAACTGGGTCCAGGTCTCCTCCTCCTACCAGTCTTATCTACAGGCCAAGCCATGCCTGCTCCTGCATCCTGGTCTTTGTCTCTGAGAAGAGCTCTCACCCTACTAGCCCAGAGGGGTAAGGAGCAGCAAGGTGGCTGGCGATGCTGAAAATAAGGTTGAACGTCCTTATATGACAGCAGTTTGAAGAGATCAGCAAATTCAACCACACAGATGTGCCTGGAAGCCCCTCTCAGTGATACCTAAGAGGTAGGTCTCTGGAACCGGCCTGCCAGGTTCCTCCCTTCAGCCCTACTCTTATTGTCTGGGGGCCCACGGGCAAGTTGCTGCCTCCCTGCCATGGTTTCCCCATCTCTGAAATGGGAGCAGTGGCAACTCTGGGGCTAGAGGAGTAAATACAGCAAAGTATGTGTGTTTGGCACCCATAGTGAGCCACAGTCTACAACAGCCAGCGCCACTTGGGGTGGTTGCTGTCATTGCTGGCATTATGCCTCACCCAGCCCATTTCTTGCGCTATGTTGGACACTGTCCCAGGATGGAGGCAACCATCTCTGTCCCCGACACAGTGCCCTGACAGGTCTACCTATCTGAGCACCGGATGCCTGCACTGCACTTCTCTCTCTCTCTCTCTCTCTTTTTTTTTTTGTACACAGAGTCTTGCTCTATCCCCCAGGCTGTAGTGCAGTGCTGCGATCTCGGCTCACTGCAACCTCTGCCTCCCAGGTTCAAGTGATTCTCCTGCCTCAGCCTCCTGAGTAGCTGGGATTTCAGGCGCCTGCCACCATGCCTGGCTAATTTTTGTATTTTTAGTAGAGACAATGTTTCACCATGTTGGCCAGGCTGGTCTCGAGCCCCTGACCTCAGGTGATCTGCCCACCTTCGCCTCCAAAAGTGCTGGGATGATAAGCGTGAGCCACCGCGCCCGGCCACTTCTATTTATTATTATTATTTTTTTGAAACCGAGTTTTGCTCGTGTTGCCCAGGGTGGAGTACAATGGCGCCAACTCGGCTTACTGCAACCTCTGCCTCCCGGGTTCAAGCAATTCTCGTGCCTCAGCCTCCCGAGTAGCTGGGATTATAGGCATGTGCCGCCACACCCTGCTAATTTTTGTATTTTTAGCAGAGATGGGGTTTCACCATGTTGGCCAGGTTGGTCTTGAACTCCTGACCACAGGTGATCTGCCCACCTCGGCCTCCGAAAATGCTAGGATTACAGGCGGGAGCCACCGTGCCCAGCCACTTCTTTCTCTCTTCCTTTCTTTCTTTCTTCCTTTCTTTCTTTCTTTTTTTTTAATAGAGACAGTCTCACTATTGAGACTGCTGCCCAGGCAGTCTCTAGAACTCCTGGGCTCAAGTGATCCTCCCACCTCGGCCTCCCAAAGTGCTGGGGTTACAGGTGTGAGCCACCACACCCAGCCTGCACTGCACTTCTCTATGCATCTGTCTCACCGTCTGGATGGTGAATTCCTGGAATTCTGGGCTTCCAGAATTCTGACACACCCCGCAGCTGACACCGGTGATTGCTAGAAGGACGTGTTAACAGTTTTAGAAGGGCGTGGAGGGGAGGCAGAGCTCCTCCCCCTGCACTACTCCGTGGTTTCTCCTCTACCTCTGGTTTCTCCTCAGAAGAGTGGGGAGCTGTGGTCATTTCACAAACCCTGTAACAGTGGGAGAGGTGGAATGTGACTCAGACTGCCCAGGGAAAGAGGGGCTGCCAACCACGCTCTTCCTCTCTCATTTGCACCTGCACTTCCTGAGCCCATGGTTTGTGCTCTGTGAGAGCTGATAAACCGGCCTATAGGAAGGCCCAGAGCCATTCCCCATGGCACCTCTCCAAGCGGGGCTTTCTAAAAGATCCCGAACCTAGGAGGTACTTGATAAGTGATTGCTTGATATATGCTTATGAGGTGGGGTTTGCTTCTCTCAGGCACCGACAAGGTAGATAGAGCTGACAAGTAATAGCCTCTGAATTGCCAAAGGTGATGTCAAGCTTCCACCATTGAGGTTTGAGCTAGAGGGGTACAAATCAGAGGTGAAACCAATGTGGGGAGCTGAGAGTCAGGGCTCTTTGGGGGCACACAGTGCTCTCAGCACTGCTGAGACTCCACATTTCTGCACAGACTCTTAGCAGTGAGAGCCAGAAAACACAGTGGGCCTGAATGAGATGCACGTGCCGCAAGACCAACCCTGCTGGTTCAGTTAACACTCAGGGAGCCATGTGGCCAAGGGCAGCGCTGGGGCCTACATCCTGGAGATACCAAGATCCAATTCAGCAAGCGTTTATTAAACACCTACAATACACCAGGCCCTGGGCATCTGAGATGGAGATGATGCAGCCTCTGCCCTGGGTAACCCCAGGTGGACACGTGCCAGACACCAGATGGTTAAGAACCATTTGAGGCTGGGCACAGTGGCTCACGCCTGTAATCCAAACACTTTGGGAGGCTAAGGCAGGTGGATCACCTGAGGTCAGGAGTTCGAGACTAGCCTGGCCAACATGGTGAAACCCCATCTCTACTAAAAATGCAAAAACTTAGCTGGGCATGGTGGTGGGCACCTGTAAATCTCAGCTACTCAGGAGGCTGAGGTAGGAAAATCGCTTGAACCCAGGAGGTGGAAGTTGCAGTGAGCCAAGATTATGCCACTGCACTCCAGTCTGAGCGATAAGAGCGAAACTTCGTCTCAAAACAAACACAAACAAACAAAACAAAACAAAACAAAACAAAACAAAACAAAACAAACCCCGGATTCCTTTGTTCCACTGCGAAGAAGAGCAGTGCAGGCATCCCATGCTCAGATGGGAAGGCCTGGTTCCTGGGGTGGGTGGCACTTAGGAAGCCAGCATCTAACTAGTTGCAGGGCCATGTGCGAGTCACCTGTTTCCATGCCTCGGTTTCCCCACCTGTCATACAGTCCTGCATGATCCAGCCTCTGTTTCTCCTCTTGCCTCGTGTCTGGCCAGCCTCTCCATGCCTGCATTCCCTCTGCTGCTCCGGCCTCCAGTGGTCTCCCAGGCTAACTCCTCCTCATTAGTCATGTCTCAGCTCAAGCATCATCTCCAGGAGGCCTTCCTTGGCCACCTGGCTCTGCATCTTCTCACACCCCATCATGCCTTATGACACTTGGCATCACGTGCAACAGTGTATTTACCTGTTGCCCTTTTTAGTGTCTTTCTTTTCTTGGGCCAAAGCCTGGCACTGAATAAATATTTGTTGAATGAATGAATGAACTAATGAATGAACAAATGAGCAGGTGTGCTGTGGGACTCAGATGACCCCACAGCTGGGACTCAGTGCCCTGGGAGGGGAGGGACACAATGTGTTCCTAAGCCCATGGGCCAGAGTCAGGGAATCCCACATAGAAACTGGCTTCCCCTGGGCTTCCGGAGGCTGCTGGGGAGCACCACTGCCTTGGGCCTTCCGCCCAGAACAAGAACAGGCCTTCCTGGAGCCACTATTGTGGTCAGCATTGCTGTGGTCCTTGCTGCCCTCGCAGCTGTACTCCCTGGAACTCCCAGGTGTGTGTGTGTAGTGGGGTGGGCATGGGGGAAACCTGGAGCCCTGACCCTGAAGCCACCTGCCTCATTGGGTTGGGCAGGGAGGCGTCTCGAAGATGTGACCCCCAACCTGAGCGTTGCTAGCGGAAGGGGAATTAGGCTGGTGGGGAAGGTGGGGGATGGGCGTGGCGTATTCTAGGCTCAGGGATCCCAGAGCTGCGGGAGGACAGCCAAAGCTGGAGCGCCAGTCGTGCAGGCCAGAGCTGATGGGGCTTTCCCTACCATGCCAGGCACTGCTTCTGGAGGGTGGGGCAGGCAGAAGGATTTGAAATGAGGTAGCAACAGCACAATCAGAATTGTGGTTCAAAGGCCTTCCTGTCACGGGGAGAGAATAGGCCACCACAGGTTCTTTCCTATCTCCCTCTTTCCCCTCCAGACCTCACCCCCTACAAAATGGAGGCATTTTGTTTGTTTTCGCTCAGAACCCAGTTCCTCATGAGCTGTCATTGTAAACAGACCAGAGGCCAGAACAAAGAAAGATGATTTTTAATTATTTTTTCCTCCTTGAAAGACTAGCTGAATGAGAACTGCTGACATGGGGTAAAGTACAGCACGCCAGAGCTGAGAGAGGTGTGGGGGTCCCCTAGACTTGGAAACTGAGGCCTAGGGAGAGGCACTGCCGGGCAAGGAGCATCCCTCTGCATCCCAGGTGGGGGTGGGCACTCCACACACCAGTGTGATGGGAAAAGTGGAGGTGATGAGTGTCCTCACCTGGGCACAGCCTGGCCCTCACGAGATGGAACGTGCAGGGAGCCTTTTGGGGGAGGGTTCAGGAGGAGAATTGGGTGGTTTGCCCAGGAACCCAGAAGGAGTATTCCCTAGGCAGGTGGGTAGTGTGTGAAAGGACACCTGAGGCAGACAGAAGACACACAGACCCAAGGGAGAAGGAAGAATGGCTGGGTTTAGAGACGTGGATGTAAGTGAAAGGGCAGAGCTGAGGAGGCAGCAGGACAGGAGGGAGGGGGTTAATAACACACCTGAAGCCCATGGTCCAGGTTTGATTTCATTTAACTTAGTTTATTCTGGACCCCACAGTCTCTCTCAAATTGGAATGGCCTTTTTTTCCTTTTGAAGGGGGATTCTTTAGGAGGAAGGTCAGAGAGGGCACCAAGCAAGTAGATATTGTCTCTAATAAAAGTTCTGGTCATGGCCAGGCACAGTGGCTCACTCCTGTAATCCCAGCACTGGGAGGCCGAGGCAGGAGGATTGCTTGAGCCCAGGAGTTCAAGACCAGCCTGGGCAACATAGCAAGATCCCTCTCTCTACAAATAATAATAATAATAATGATGATACAAAAATTAGCCAGGCATGGTGATGTGCACCTAGTCCCAGCTACCTAGGAGGCTGAGGTGGGAGGATTGCTTGAGCCTGGGAGGTCGATGCTGCAGTGAGCTGTGATTATACCACTGCACTCAAGCCTTGGTGACAGAGTGAGATTCTGTCTCAAAAAAAAAAAAAAAGTTTCGAGGGTGAGATGAAGTAAAACACTGGAATGTTCTTTGAGACATTGGGCTAGAGATTGTCATTTGTTTTTGCCACTTAAATCCAGGTGATCTAGGCTAACCTGATTGGGCCCCTGACCCAAAGCGCCTCCTGGTGGGTGGTTCTGGAAACGCGGAATACTTTCCTCCCCCTGCCTGCCACCCAGTAACAATCTTAATCACAAATTACAGCATTTTTTTTTTTTTTCCTGCAGAACAAAATTCCTAGAAGCTGAAGGGCTGAGTTGTTGGACATGAACATTTTACTTTTAGGCAGATTACATCAAAGTCTCTTTCCAGAAAAGCTTGCACCAATTTGCACTCCTTTTTTGGTGCATTTAAATATTAAACACCAAGATGAGACAGGGTGGATCCCTCCCCTGAAGTGTCCTGTCCATAAATGAAAGAGCTGGGGCCGAGCTCACGGTGGCTCACGCCTGTAATCCCAGCACTTTGGGAGGCCAGGGTGGGAGGACTGCTTGAGCTTAGGAGTTCAAGACCAGCCTGGGAAACATAGGGAGACCGCCGTCTCTTAAACAAACTTAAAAAAAAAAATGGCTGGATTAAACGACAACAGTTTCAGGGACCCAGTCTTTTCCGAACAGTGTCTCCCCTGCTCAGCTCTCACAGACCATTGAGGTGGGCCTGCAGGGCCAGGTCACATAGCCAGTGGGTCTGAGCCGGTTTTTCTTCCCAAGTCTGTCTGATCCCCAAAACCCTTGGCCGCCCCCACTCTGCCCCCCGCCTCCCAGCCCTTCCAGCTGCAGCCTTTTCACTCATTCTACCACCACTCAGCTCTGAGTGGTTACCCTGGCGGGCTCTCTGCTTTGCTTCAGGGACGCTACAGTGAGCAAAGGCAGATATATTTTATGTGCCCTTGAAGAATCTCCCAGACAAACGTGTCATTGCAACCGGAGCCATAATGGCCAGGGGCAGGTGGCACAGACGAGTGCTGGGCAGAGGAGCCTGCAGGCGGGTGGAATGCAGCCTGTGTCTGCTGAAAGCGTGGGGTGACCAAAAGAGCCAGCAGAAAGACCAGTGTGTGGTTTTGAAGCCGCTGTCCTAGCCTCCCTGTGCCTCATGTGTCTCTTGGAGCTCCACCTGGGTCTCTGTGCGCACGGGGCTGCGGTGAGGCTCCCCGAACGTGGGGACCGTGTGGCCGTTGAGACCGTCTCCGGCAGCTATGGCTGAGGCCCCAGCCACTTCCGCCCTGTGCTCTCTCTGTGGTTGGCTTCGGGGGCTGAGACACCTCCGGCCAGTCTTGAGGGGAGCAGGAGGAGGCTGCTGGACTGTCCCCACGGCAGCCGCAGGGCCTCTTCACTCCCTCCTGCCTCTGTGGCTCCGAGGGCCCGGCTCAGCCTCTTCCTGCCGTTTGTCCCAGCCCTGGGCCTCCTCAGGAGGGCGGGCTTGTCGCTTGTCCCCCCTCCCCACCTCCCTACTTCCTCTCCCCACCCACCCCAGGATGTGAGGTGGGACACAGAGAGATGCCCAGCCCTTACTACCAAGGAGTCTTGGGGCTTGAGGGGGCTTCTTTTATGGCCACTCATTTCAGCCCCTAGATCCTGCTGGTCCCATATTCTTCACTCCCTGAGGCCTTCTGGCTCTCAAAGCCGGAGTCCAGTGCCTTCCTACCAGCCGTCTTCACCAGGCCCCTCTCCTGCGCTAGGTCTGTTTAGATGCGGGTGCACAGGGAGCAGGGGAGAGAGTGGGGAGGGCAGAGAAGGAAGAGTCCCAGAACACAAAGGCCAGGTGTGGTGAGAAATTCGGGAGGGAGTAAAAGGGAACAAGAGTAGAGTAAGAAATAGGGACAGGCACACTGTGGTTCATGGTTTTTCCCGCAAAACTAAAGCTATTTAAATTGAAGATGTACTTTTTTTTTTTTTTTGAGAGGGAGCCTTGCTCTGTCACCCAGGCTGGAGTGCAGTGGCGTGATCTCAGCTCACTGCAACTTCCGCCTCCCGGGTTCAAGCGATTCTCCAGCCTCAGCCTCCCAAGTAGCTGGGACTACAGGTGCCCACCACCATGCCTGGCTAATTTTTATATTTTTAGTAGAGACGGGGTTTCACCATGTTGGTCAGGCTGGTCTCGAACTCCTGACCTCAAATGATCCACCTGCCTCGGCCTCCCAAAATGCTGGAATTACAGATGAGAGCCACGGTGCCCTGCCTCAGAAGTTAAAAATTTAGATTCTGCTTCCTGTCGTGCTTCAAGTTTGCTGTGTAACATCGGATAGGTCCCTTCCTATCCCTAGGGCTCAGTGTTCTCGTAGGTTAATAACAGTGGCAACATCAACAATAATAGATAACAGGAGTGCCTTTGGTGCCTCTTACAGACCAATTTACCCCTCCCAGTCACCCCAAGAGATACAGATGATTAATGCTCTGGTGTCCGGATGAAGACATGGAAGTCCAGAAGAGTTAAGTATTTTGTCCAAGGTCACACAGCTAGTTAGAGGGGCAGCAGGGATTCACACCAGGCAGGCTAGCCCCAGAGACCACCTAATCACTGTATGATACTGAGTAGCTAGAAGATTTCTAGGCCTGGCACCATGGCTCACACCTGTAATCCCAACACTTTTGGAGGCTGAGGCAGGCAGATCATGAGGTCAGGAGATCGAGACCATCCTGGCTAACACGGAGAAACCCTGTCTCTACTAAAAATAGAAAAAAATTAGCTGGGCGTGGTGGCACGCACCTGTAGTCCCAGTTACTCAGGAGGCTGAGGCAGGAGAATCGCTTGAACCTGGGAAGGCGGAGGTTGCAGTGAGCTGCGATTGCACCACTGCACTCCAGCCTGGGCGACAGAGCAAGACTCCGTCTAAAAAAAAGAAAAAAAAAAGACTTCTTGCTCAGAAATACAGTGATTCTGTGAGCTACAGAAGGTGGCAGATATTTCAGTTCTAGCCCTTGGCAAAATTATCCTGGTTGGGTTCTTCTAGGCTTTGCTAAATAGCAACTGTGCAGATCTCTTCCTGGAAGGAAGGCAGCTGTAGGAACAGGGTTACATGAATGGAAATTTGGTCAAAGAGAGGGAGAGGAAAAGCAGACGGCCAGGCCTTCCTCCCTGTCTCACTGCCTGTCCACAGCCTTGTCAGTATTCCCTGAAGCTCTTCTGCGGCTGCCATCGACGCAGCTCTAGGCCACCTTCCGCCCATCTGGGCATCTCACTGGGCAGCCAATCTCACCTGCTCCGAAGCCCTCCAGGCAGCAGCCAGAGTCAGCTTCAAAGACAGCAGTCAGATCACATGATGCCCCTGCTTAAAGCCCTCCCATGACTTCTCGAAGCTCTTGCAATAAAATCCCAGGTGACCCTTTCCCACTGCTTCAGCCTTACCTCGTATCTCCTCCCCTTCACTCGCTGTGCTCTACCCCAGCGCAGTCCCAGCCAGTGGTCATGACCATTGGTGGCTGCTGAGCACTTGAAATGTGGCCAGTCTATAAAATATACACCGGATCTCGAAGTCAGAGTATTTAAAAACGGATGTAAATCATCTCATTCATTTTTGTATTGACTATATTAAAATAATATTTTAATTACACTGGATTATATAAAATATATCAGATTGGGCGTGGTGGCTCATGCCTGTAATCCCAGAACTTTGAGAGGCCTAGGTAGGGGGATCGCTTGAGGCCAGGAGTTCGGGCAACAAAGGAAGACCCCATCTCTAAAAAACAAAACAAAACTATATATATATGTGTGTGTGTATATATACATACACACATATAGTTGTATATAGTTTAATTATATATATATAATTAAAATTAATTTCATCTTTTTTTTTTTGAGATGGAGTCTCGCTCTGTCGCCCAGACTGGAGTGCAGTGGTGCAATCTTGGCTCACTGCAACCTCCACCTCCTGGGTTCAAGCAGTTCTCCTGCCTCAGCCTCCTGAGTAGCTGGGACTACAGGCACGTGCCACCACATCTGGCTAATTTTTTTGTACTTTTAGTAGAGACAGGGTTTCACTGTGTCACCCAGGATGGTCTCAATCTCCTGACCTTGTGATCCGCCCAAAGTGCTGGAATTACAGGTGTGAGCCACTGCGCCTGGCCTTTGTTTTTTCTTTTTTCTTTTTTTTTTGAGACAGGGTCTCACTTTGTCGCCCAAACTGGAGTGCAGTGACATGATCTTGGCTCACTGCAGCCTCAACCTCCTGGACTCAAGTGATCCTCCCACCTCAGCCTCCTGAGTAGCTGAGACTATAGGCATGTGGCACCATGCCCGGTTAATTTTTGTATTTTTTGTAGAGATGGGGTTTTGCCATATTGCCCAGGGTGGTCTTGAACTCCTGAGCTCAAGAGATCCTCCTGCCTCGGCCTTCCAAAGTGCTAGGATTACAGATATGAGCCACCACACCCAACCAACTTTATCTTTTTATTTTTTTAAATTTTATTTATTTATTTTTTATTGAGACAGGGTCTCGCTCTGTTGCTCAGGCTGGAGTGCCGTGGTATGATCTCAGCTCACTACAACCTCTGCCTCCTGGGCTTAAGTGATCCTCCCACCTCAGCCTTCTGAGTAGCTGGGACTACAGGCATGCACCAGCACACCCGGCTAATTTCATTTCGTCTTTTAAAAAACCTTTTTTTTTGAGAAGGAGTCTCATTCTGTCGCCCAGGCTGGAGTGCAGTGGCGTGATCTCGGCTCACTGCAAGCTCTGCCTCCTGGGTTCAAGCAATTCTCCTGCCTCAGCCTCTAGCTAATTAAAAAAAAATTTTTTTAAGTAGAGACAGGGTTTCACCATCTTGGCCAGGCTGGTCTCGAACTCCTGATCTCATGATCCACCCTCCTCAGCCTCCCAAAGTGCTGGGATTACAGGTGTGAGCCACCGCACCCAGCCTTAAAAAACTGTTTTTGTCATGGCTCCTGGAAAAATTCAAATTCCCTGTGTGGCTCACAGTTGTGGTTTGCATTGTTTTCCCCTGGGCAGCGCTTTTCTAGCCACACCAGCTTCTGTCTGGTTCCTGGACCGCACCTTGCTCTTCCCAGCCTTGGGCAGGGCCTTGTCTCCCTTCCACCTCCTACAGTGTTTCCGGCCCGGTCACTGGGCCTCCCCAGCACTGTCGCCAAAAGCCCTTTACCCTGCATGTTTATGTCTTTCTTCCCTGGGTCGAGTGGAGGCTCCTGAGCACAGGCTCTCTGCTCTTGGTCTGGCACCTGGCTGGGGCTGGCCAGAAAGGCCACCTGCTCCCTGTCAGGTGTCTGGAGGAGGGTGGATGGGAACTGGCCCACATTCTGCAGCTGGAGCCTGGGGCAGCCTTCAGCCAGAGGGACCTATCTGCTGCTACTTAGGATTTAGTCCAAACAGGGGTAGGTGATCAGAATCTTCTGAGCAGAACCCACGGGTCATCAGACAGGGGCTTTGGGCCTTGCGTGGTCCTAGGAACCTGGGACCCTGCTGTGTGGGTAGAACCAGGGCACAAAGTCTCCCCCAGGCTCCATCAGGGGAACTTATTTGGCAGCTTGGATCAGGAACCAGACACCCAGTGGCCACCAAGGGCAGGGCCCTGGGTAAACACCAGTGCAGCCAGAATGGATTTGGGCTTTGCTGGGGCAGCTCCAGAGTCCATCTCAGCCCTGCTGCACACTAGCATGGTGACCTTGGCCGGTCACTCAGCTCTGCTCTAAATGACGATCGACTCACTGCCTGGGGCTCATGCAGACTGGATTGAGGGCCTTGTGGGCAGCACCCATGGAGCACAGCGTGGGCATGTGTGGGTGCTCAGGCACCCAACGCCCTGTGACTGGCTCTCCTCCCTGCTGTCAGCCACATCTGCAGGACCACTGGCTGGGATGGTGTGGGTGGTAGTGCGTGGCCTCAGTTCCTGCGAGAGGAGGAGCCCCACACTGTGGGGGACTGCTAAGCCACTGCCTGGCCCTCTCTTACACTGAGGAGCCTGCCTGTGGCTGCCATCTGGAGGAGGGGGAGATATCACCAGTTCTGTAAAAAAGGCCTGTGGGTTTCCATCATCCTCAAGCTCACAGCAAGCCAACAGGTGACCTGATTGCTAAAATAGCCCAGGAGGAGGGCAGGAGCTTCCAGGATCCCAAGGTGGAGTGGCAGGGCTGGGGCTGGAAGGACGTGAGGGCACCGTTCTTGAACTTGCCCAACTCTACGACTGGCTCTGGCAAGCAGGGAGCCCCTTCCCTGGAAACCTGTGCTGGAGTCCAGGCTGGAGACCACTGGCTTCTCACCCTGTGCTGAGACAAAGAGTTGGGGGCATGAGGAGTCCCAGGTAGGAGGCCGGCCTGGATCTCACTGTCAGTGCCTTTCCAACACTGCTTTTAAGTGAACTCGGTTGTCTTCCCTAAGCTGCAGGTCAGCACCCAGGGCCCTCACCTTCCAGGTTAGAAGAAACCCAGAGCGCTGGGATCGGAAAGGCCAGGGAGAACAGACCAGCTGGGTGCTCCACTCCCACATGGGGAGGTTGAGAGCCTGCGGGGCCACAGTGGGAGGGTGACAAAGGCCAGCTCTCCCCAGCCCACCTGCTATATTCAGCCGTCCCAAACAAAAGGAACAAAGAAGATGGCTTCTCTCATACAGCAGATAATAAATGTTCTGATTCTCAGCCCTGAGCGGTTCATTTCCCAGTGTCCCCAGCCAGGACGTTTATGGCCTACAAGTGACTCTCCAGAGGGCCCCGGGCAGGGGTTGGATTCCTCGAGGGCAGTGTCCCATGGCTGGGGCCTCCGAGGACAGCAATGCCCGGTGAATCTTGTAACCTTGGTGCAGGCTGGGAGGCCTGGCTGGGCCGGCTGGTGAGGACAGAGCCCAGTGCCCCAGCAGCTCCATCCTGGCTGTGGAGGGGATAAACCTGGGCTGGTGGAGCCCCTACCCTGCCATCCAGCCCCAGCCCAGCTCATGCTTTTTTGGTTTATGTCTAATTATAAATGCAATTTGTACTCATTGTAAACTTTGGAAACTACAAAAAGGTAGAAAGGAGAAAATGAAAATCATCCGTCATCCCACTGCCCGGAGATAACTATGGTGCTATTTTGTTATGTTTCTCTCCAGGCCTGTTTTTCTATATAGATCATACATATATGTATATATGTGTGCATTTTAATTGTAATCGTACTCTGTAGCTGGCTTTCCCCCAACATTACATTGTGAACATTTTCTCATAGCATTAACATTTTCTTTGAAGTTATTTAATGACTGTAAAATATTCTATTAATAATTTATTTAGCCATTCTTTTTTTTTTTCCTTTTTTTTTTCTTATTCTCTTATTTTGACTCTCATTTCTACCAAGGGAATTCAGTAGTTTTTAAAATTCCACATAAAAATATAAATCTAGCTGGGCGAAGGGGCTCACACCTATAATCCTAGCACTTTGGGAGGCCAAGGTGGGTGGATCACGAGGTCAGGAGATCGAGGCCATCCTGGTGAAACCCCATCTCTACTACAAATACAAAAAATGAGCCAGGCATGGTGGCGGGCGCCTATAATCCCAGCTACTCAGGAGGCTGAGGCACAAGAATCACTTGAAGTCGGGAGGCAGAGGTTGCAGTGAGCCAAGATTGAGCCACTGCACTCCAGCCTGAGTGACAGAGTGAGACTCCGTCTCAAAAAAAAAAAAAAAAAAGTGTGTATATATATATATAGCTGTTCCTTTTTAGAGATGGAGTCTCACCAGTCACCCTGGCTAAAGTGCAGTGGTGCGATCATAGCTTACTGCAGCCTTGAACTCCTGGGCTCAAGCGATTCTCCTGCCTCCTCTTCCCAAAGTGTTGGGGTTACAGGCGTGAGCCACCACTCTTGGCCAAGCTGTTCCTTCCTAACTGCTGAGATGGGGGCAATTCTGGGATTTCCTGTCAGCCATTCACACTGAGAAAGGCCCCTCAGTTTAACATCTCAGGGTGATTGCAAAGGTTTAACATATATTTGTTTGTTTGTTAAATTTTTTGAGACAGAGTCTCACTTTGTTGCCCAGGCTAGAGTGCAGTGGCATGATCTCGGCTCACTGCAACCTCCATCTCCGGTATTCAATTGATTCTCCTGCCTCAGCCTCCAGAGTAGCTGGGATTACAGGCGCCCGCCACCACGCCCGGCTAATTTTGTATTTTTAATAGAGACAGGATTTCACCATGTTGGCCAGGCTGCTTTCAAACTCTGGACCTCAGTTGATCCACCTGCCCCCTTGGCCTCCCAAAGTGCTGGGATTACAGATGTGAGCCACTGTGCCCAGCTTGTTTATTTATTTTTAACTCTATTGCTCCTTGCAGAGCAGGGCTAACCCATAGGCAGGGTGCCCAGAGTCAGCCAAGTTTAGCATTTAGAACAAGCCCCCAAAACAAAGAGTAAACCCCCATACCACCAGGGGAAGCTTAGGAAAAGAGTTTCCTTTTGCGCCCCTGGCTCGTGCTGCTCCCCAAGATTGGGTGCCATCCTGTGTCGCCCCCACCAGGCTGGATCTGCCATCCTGGGTTGTGAGCGGGTGATGGAAAGTGCTGGACAACCCCCAGTTCTGATTCGACCTGTGTCTTGAGTGGGTGGTGCTCTTGGGCAAGTCCTTTTGCGACTCTGTTTCTCCATTTCCTGGGCTGGGAAATGGGTCTTAATGTTGACATTGGCCGCCTCTGGGGCTAGGATGGAGTGAGGTAGTGCTAACTCTGAGCTGATGCTTCTGTCCATGGGGAGAACAGGTGTGGAGTCGGGGGCTTTGGGCAAGTCACCTCCCTTCTGTTAGAGCTGTGGCCCATCCTGACTGAGATCCTCTGCTGGGTCTCCTGCCCCATGGGTCTGTAGCTGCATCCTGAATGGCTGGCCCTTGCTGACCATCCTGTAGTCCAGATGACCCCTTTGCACAGCTCTGGCCTCCCAGGGCCCTGATTTAGTCCCCAGGAAAGGCACTAATCAGGGTCCCCTGCTCTCCCAGACAAATTCCTGCTCAGTAACCCAGAACCAGGCCCAAGGAAGATTCATGGAGAACCTCTAGATTTGCTGCTTCTCCCAGTCTTTCCAGAGAAATTCTGCCTTTTGTTCAGGGCTCAGGGATCATGCAAGCAGGGTTTCTGGAGGGCCAGGGCTGGACATCACTAGAGCATATCCTTCAGAAGGGCAGGGACCTTGAGCTTCTCACTTACTTGGTGCCTTCAGTGCCCAACACTGAGCCTGGCCTACTTAGACCTTTAATAAATACGGACCAAGGCAAGTGATATCTGCCCATCTGTTTCCCTTTCCATTCTGCCCTGCTCTCATGAGCTTTGTGAGAGCAGAGATGAGCGTGGTTCACCTCTGAGCCCTCAGTGCCCAGCAAAGAGCCTGGCACCTGGAGAAGGCCCACACATGTATGAATGAGTGGAGAATAGGTGGGCTGATGACTAAGTTGGGCCCTGAGAGAGAGCTGGTGATGCAGGCCCTCCTTTCTTGCCGCCTCCCGTACAGTGGGTCTTTCCTCTCTCTGAACACCTTTGATTGTCCCTTCCTCTTTCCCTCCTTGATACGGTTTGGCTATGTCCCCACCCAAATCTGATCTTGAATTATAGTTTCCATAATCCCCACATGTCATGGGAGGGACTCAGTGGGAGGTAATCAAATCATGGAGGCAGTTACCCCCATGCGGTTCTCATGATAGTGAGTTCATTCTCATAAGATCTGATGATTTTATAAGGGGCTTTTCCCCTTTTGCTTGGCACTTCTCTCTCCTGCTGCCATGTGAGAAGGACATGTTTGCTTCCTCTTCTGCCATGATTGCAAGTTTGCTGACGCCTTCCCAGCCATGCAGTACTGTGAGTCAATTAAACCTCTTTCCTTTATAAATTACCCAGTCTCAGGTATGTCCTTTTAACAGCGGGAGAATGGACTAATACACTCCTTCTTGGTAGAAACTGGCCACCAGGAAACGATGAGGCTTCCTGTCCATGTGACTTTGGACAAGTCACTTGACCTCCCTGAGCCTTTGCTGTCTCCTGTGTAAAATGGGGCCATTGAAAGGGTTTTGTGAGGCTCAGTGCTGATGGCTTAGCACAGTCAGTGCCTGGCAGGTCATGGACACTCAGGGAGAAGCAACCCCTCTTGTTGGCAGCAGCGTGGCCCCTCAAAGGTGTGAGCTCTCTGGCGTTAGCTGGCCAACCGATTGACTAGTGAAAGGGCATGGAGTAACCCTGGGCCTGGACTGGCTGAGGAGGCAGTTACAGATCCCCTGAAACCGTGGTTGCTGTTCCTGGCACCTTGGCCCTTGGCTCTGTCATTCAGTGACCTTTCTTTTGCTGGGAAGGGCACATCCTATGGTTAAGTGCTCGGCTGGGAGATGGACCCAGATCCTCTGGAGAGCTGCTCCCCCACCTCCCTGCAATGGGAAAGGTGCTTACCACACAGCCTTGGAGAACTTCCCACTGGGCTGCCCTGTATAGCACAGGGGTGGCAACCGTGCACCAGAGGTGTGGTCCCCATGTGCTCTGCTCCCCGGGCCTTTAAAATGGGGGGAAATAAAGTCAGAATGAAGACTTATAGATCTGCTGAGAAGAGCAAATGCTCTGGCATACAGGACAGCACACTGGTCACTGACACACACTCCCCAGGTTACAACACAACTGTGTTGATGTGGATGATGATGATGATGTTAATGTGTGTTTCATATAATTCATAATAATTATTGCTATTATCTATTATTATTAATTGATATTACTAGTGTCAGCCACAGAGGTGGGGAACATGCCCATGGCCCCTTGTAGGTGAAAGAGGCTGCCTGGTATGGCAGCTGAGAGCACAGGCCCTGGCTTGCACCTGTTCCTGCCACACAGTCACTGTGGGACATGGACAAGTGGCTTTCCCCTTTCATCCTCAGGGTCCTCATCTGGGAAATGAGGGAAGCCACCCTTCCTGGGATCCTGGCAGAATTCACTGAGGTCCACCCATGAGGGGTCTGGCCACGTCCAGTCTCAAAGATAGTGGCTGCTGCAGACACCTCCGCTTTGAGCACCTGGGTCTACTCATGTAGGTTCCCTGAGTCTCAGTTTGCCCAACTGTACAATGAAGATGGTGATCCCACCCATCACTTCAGGTCATCGGGAGGAGGAAATAAAATGAATCACGTACTTCACCTAGTCTGACTGCCTGATGCATAGAGAATGTTCATTGAGCTGTGATAATGTTTTTGTGCTAGTAGTAGGCAGGATGATAACCTGCCCCCAGCCTCAGGCCTCCTGCCTAGGGCTTCTCCTTCTTGGTGAATTGTATAGCCCGAAACAGGGTGACCTTCATCAAGCCAGGATTGCATTCCCAGTGCCTTTGGAGCATGAGCCAAGGGGGTCAGCTGTGCAGCAGCTGCATCAGCTGCCCTGAAAGAGAAGGGGTCTTAGGCCAGGCGCTAACGCCTGTAATCCCAGCACTTTGGGAGGCCAAGGTAGGTGGATCACTTGAGTTTGGGAGTTTGAGACCAGCCTGACCAACATGGAGAAACCCCATCTCTACTAAAAATACAAAAACTTAGCCAGGTGTATTGGCGCATGCCTGTAGTCCCAGCTACTTGGGAGGCGGAGGCAAGATAATTGCTTGAACCCGGGAGGCGGAGGTTGCAGTGAGCTGAGATTGCGCCACTGCACTGCAGTCTGGGCAACAAGAGCAAAACTCCGTTTAAAAAAAAATAAGAAAAGAAAGAGAAGCGGGTCTGAGTCTCTGGGAAGCTGCAGTGGGGGCTGGGCCTTGAATTGGCCCTGGACGCCAAGGCCGGAGGACGCTGAGCCTTGGTCTCCTGCTCCATCTGCCAGTGGCTCCAGGGTCGTTCCCCACCTACCCTTTCTGCTCACACAGTGTCAGGGCCAAAGGAATGCTTGCAACACAGCAAAAAGCTTTATTGTTTTTTCTGGCTGTAGAAGTAATTATTGTCCATTGCAGTAACAAAAATTGGAAAATTCAGTAAAACATAAATTAAGAGTATCCTAGATTGGGTGTGGTGATTCACTCCTGTAATCCCAGCCCTTTCGGAGGCTGAGGTGGGAGGATTGCTTGAGCCCAGGAGGTTGGGACCAGCATGGGCAATATAGCAAGACCCCATGTCTAAAAAAAAAAATTCAAAAATTAGCTGGGCATGGTAGTGTATACCTGTAGTCTCAGTTGCTTGAGAGGATTCCTTGAGCCCAGGAGTTTGAGGCTGCAGTGAGCCGTGATCCTGCTGCTGCACTCCAGCCTGGATGACAGAGTGAGCTCTGGTCTTCAAAAATAAAAAGAGTACCCTAAATCATAAACTTCCAGGTATTTTTGTTATACACATATAGATACAGATTTTTTCATAAGAATGGAATCCTATTATGTTTGCTTTTTTTTTTTTGAGACAGTCTCATTCTGTTGCCCAGGCTGGAGGGCAGTGGCGCGATCTCGGCTCACTGCAAGCTCCGCCTCCCAGGTTCACACCATTCTCCTGCCTCAGCCTCCTGGGTAGCTGGGACTACAGGTGCCCGCCACCACGCCCGGCTAATTTTTTTGGTATTTTCAGTAGAGACGGGGTTTCACCGTGTTAGCCAGGATGGTCTCGATCTGCTGACCTCATGATCCGCCCACCTCGGCCTCCCAAAGTGCTGGGATTACAGGCGTGAGCCACCACGCCCTGCCTATACTTGCTTTTTAAAAATCAGAATGAGTATACTTTATTCTTAAATCACCTTTATTATAAAATATAGCACATACAGAAATAACCTATAAAATAATTGTTCAATGGCATAAATTATGACAAAGCAGCACCCCTGGGAACCACCACTCGAATGAGGATCTAGAGCTTTGCCAGCCACCCCAGAGCCCTGTGTGCCCACCTCACTCACAGCTCCCTGTCCCCACAAAGTTATCCTGACTTTTAAGTTGATCACTTTCTTGTTTGTTATTACTCAAATGTCCATTCCTAGATGTTGAAATTTTTTTTTTTTTTTTTTTTTTGAGACAGCGTCTTGCTCTGTGGCTCAGGCTGGAGTGCAGGGGCACGATCTTGGCTCACTACGATCTCTGCCTTCTGGGTTCAAGTGATTCTCCTGCCTCAGCCTCCCAAGTAGCTGAGATTACAGGTGCTTGCCACCACGCCCAGCTAATTTTTGTATTTTTGGTAAAGATGGGGTTTCACCATGTTGGCCAGGCTGGTCTTAAACTCCTGACCTCAGGTGATCCACCCGTCTTGGCCTCCCAAAGTGCTGAAATTGCAGACGTGAGCCACCGTGCCCGGCTGAAATTTTCTCTTCTTAAAGTCTCTTAAGTACCTGTTTTAATCTACAGGTTTTCTTTTTCTTTCTTTTTCTTTCTTTTTTTTTCTTTTTGGTGCGGGGGCGGACAGAGTCTAGCTCTGTTGCCCAGGCTGGAGTGCAGTGGTGCAATCTCGGCTGACTATAACCTCCACCTCCCAGGTTCAAGGGATTCTTTTGCTTCAGCCTCCTGAGTAACTGGAATTAGGGGTGCCCACCACCATGTCTGGCTAATTTTTGTATTTTTAGTAGAGACGGGGTTTTGCCATATTGGCCAGGCTGGTCTGGAACTCCTGATTTCAAGTGATCCTCCTGCCTTGGCTTCCCAAAGTGCTGGGATTACAGGCGGGAGCCACCTTGCCTAGCCTACTTATTTTTTAACCTGCTTTTTTTTTTTTTTTTTTCTTTTGACTTGGTGGTATATCTTGGACCTCATCGATGTTAGTAAATGTGATTCCTTTTTATTTATTTATTTTTAAAATTTTGTTTTAGAGATGAGGTCTCACTATGTTGCCCAGGCTGGTCTCAAACTCCTGGGCTCACGCAATCCTCCCTCCTCAGCCTCCTGAGTAGTTGGGGCTATAAGTTTCTCCATCATTTTTAATGACTCCATTGTTCCATCGAAGGGATGGATATAACTGACCTGTCCTCTGCTGATGGACACTTAGATTGCTTTCATACTTTTGCTGTTACAATCAATACTGTAATGAAAACCTTTTTTTTTTTTAATTTTTATTTTTGAGATAAGGTGTCACTCTGTCACCCAGGCTGGAGTGCAGTGGCATGACCACAACTCACTGTAGCCTCGAGCTCCTGGGCTCAGGCAATCCTCCCACTTCTGCCTCCCAAGTAGCTGGAACTACAGATGTGTGCTACCACGGCTGGCTAATTTTAGATATATATTTTTTAAGTCATGGGGTCTTGCTATGTTGTCTAGGCTGATCTTGAACTCCTGGGCTTTATCTGCCTGCCTCAGCCTCTCAGAGTGCTGGGATTACAGGTATGAGCCACCATGCGTGGATGAAAAACTTTATCCATATGTCCTTGTGCACTTGAATGATTTCTAGAAGAAATTTCTAGAAATAGAGTCATGGGTCCAAAGGACAGGCATTTAAAAAATAACAACTTTATTGAGATATCATTCATATACCATATAATTCACAAGGTTTTTATTATATTCACAAAGTACAACCATCACCACAACAATTTTAGAACATTTTCATCACTCCCCAAAGAACCTTATACCCATTGCTCCTGAACCCTCTTCCCCAGCCCTAGGCAACCACTAATCTGTTTTCTGCTTTCTGTCTCTATAGATTTCCCTATTCCAGACATTTCATATGAATGAAAAAGTGAAAGTTTTTTTTTTTTTTCCCAGAGATAGAGTCTTGCTCTCTTCTCCAGGCTGGAGTGAGTGCAGTGGCGCAGTCATAGCTCACTGCAGCCTCCAACTCTTAGATTCAAGTGATCCTCCCACTTCAGCCTTCTGAGTAGCTAGAACCACAGGTGCATGCTGCCATGCTCAGCTCATTTTTTATTTTATTTTATTTATTATTTTTTGAAATAGAGTCTCACTCTGTCTCCCAGGCTGGAGAGCAGTGGCATGATCTTGATTCACTGCAACCTCTGCCTCCTGGGTTCAAGCAATTCTCGTGCCTCAGCCTCTTGAGTAGCTGGGACTACAGGCACCTGCCACCATGCCCAACTAATTTTTGTATTTTTAGTAGAGACAGGGTTTTGCCATGTTGGCCAGGTTAGTCTCAAACTCCTTTGTTTTTGTTTGTTTTTGAGATGGAGTCTCGCTCTGTCGCCCAGGCTGTAGTGCAGTTGTGCGATCTCAGCTCACTGCAACCTCCCCTTCCTGGGTTCAAATGATTGTCCTACCTCAGTTTCCCAAGTAGCTGGGATTACAGATGCCTGCCACCACACCTGGATAATTTTTGTATTTTTAGTAGAGACAGGATATCGCCATGTTGGCCAGGCTGGTCTGAAACTCTTGGCCTCAAGTGTTCCACTTGCCTCAGCCTCCCAAAGTGCTGGGATTTCCAGTGTGAGCTACCATGCCCGGCCTCAGCTAATTTTTAATTTTTTTATAGAGATGGGGTCTCACTGTGTTGCTCAGGCTGGTCCTGAACTCCTGGCCTCAGGTAATCCTCCCACCTCAGCCTCCCAAAGTGCTGGGATTACAGGTGTGAACCACTGTGTCTGGCCCCAGCATGTGTCAGCACTTTAGTCTTTCTTTTTATTGCTGAATAATATTCCATTGTATGAATATACCACCTTTCATTTATCCATTCATCAGCTGATGGACATTTGGGTTGTGGTGGTTTCTATTCTGGGGGAATAATGCTGCTATGAATAGTCAAGATTTTTTTTTTTTTTTTTTTTTTTTGAGATGGAGTCTCACTCTGTTGTCCAGGCTGGAGTGCAGTGGTCGATCTTGGCTCACTGCAACCTCTGCCTCCCAGGCTCCTGAGTAGCTGGGACTACAGGCACATGCCACCACGCCTGGCTGTTTTGTTTTTTTGTTTTTTCTATTTTTAGTAGAGACAGGGTTTCACCATGTTGCCCTGGGTGGTCTCGAACTCCTGAACTCTGACAATCCACCCGCCTTGGCCTCCCAAAGTGCTGGCATTACAGGCATGAGCCACTGCACCCAGCCTTATGTAAGTTTTTATGTGAATATATGTTTTCATTTCTCTTGGATATATACCTTTTAGGTGCTGAATTGCTGGATCATATAACTCTATATATAACCTTTTGAACTGTCAGGCTTTTTCCAAAACATTTTACATTCTTAGCAGCAGTGTATGAGGTTTCTGATTTCTCCATATTCTCATCAACACTTGTTACATCTGTCTTTTTTATTATAACTAACCTAGTGGGTACAAAGTGGTATCTCATTGTGGTTTTGATTTGCATTTTCCTAACGATTAATGATGTTGAGTATCTTTTCATGTGCTTATTGGCCATTTGTATATCTTCTTTGGAGAAATGTCTATTTACATCCTATGCTTATGCATTAGTCTGTTTGCATTGCTCTAAAGGAATAGCTGAGACTGAGTAATTTGTAAAGAAAAGAGGTTTATTTGGCTCACAGTTCTACAGGCTGTACAGGACGCATGGCACCAGCACCTGCTCCTGGAGCAGGCCTCAGGAAGCTTCCAATCATAGTAGAAGGCAAAGGGGAGCCAGTGTGAGCAAAAGAGGGAGTGGGAAGTGCCAGCCTCCTTCAGACAACCAGCTCTCTTGTGAAGTAACAGAGCAAGAACTCCCTCATTACTACGAGGGGGACACCAAGCCATTCATGAGGGAGTCACCTCCATGACCCAAACATCTCCCAAGAGGCCCCACCTCCAGCATTGGAGATCATATTTCAGCATATTTGGAGGAGACAAACATCCCAACCATAGCAGCCCTTTTTTATTTTTATTTTTAAAAATTTGAGATGGAGTCTTCCTCTGTCGCCCAGGCTGAAGTGCCGTGGCACGACCTTGGCTCACTGCAAACTCCGCCTCCTGGGTTCAAGTGATTCTCCTGCCTCAGCCTCCTGAGTAGCTGGAATTATAGGCGCCTGCCACCACTCCTGCCTAATTTTTGTATTTTTAGTAGAGATGGGGTTTCACCATGTTGGCCAGGCTGGTCTTGAACTCTTGACCTCAGGTTATCTGCCTGCCTCAGCCTCCCAAAGTGCTGGGATTACAGGAGTGAGCCACCGTGCCTGGCTCAGCCCATTTTTAAACTGGGCTATTTGTCTTTTATTATTGAGTTGTAAGCGTTCTTTATATATGCTGGTTAGAATCCATTATCAGATATATGATTGTCAGCTATTTTCTCCTATCCTGTGGGACACTTTTCACTTTCTTGATAGTGTCCATTGAAACACCTTTTTTTTTTTTTTTTTTTTTTTTTTTTGTTGAGATGGAGTCTGGCTCTGCCGCCCAGGCTGGAGTGCAGTGGCCGGATCTCAGCTCACTGCAAGCTCCGCCTCCCGGGTTTACGCCATTCTCCTGCCTCAGCCTCCCAAGCAGCTGGGACTACAGGCGCCCGCCACCTCGCCTGGCTAGTTTTTTTGTATTTTTAGTAGAGACGAGGTTTCACCGTGTTAGCCAGGATGGTCTCGATCTCCTGACCTCGTGATCCGCCCGTCTCGGCCTCCCAAAGTGCTGGGATTACAGGCTTGAGCCACCGCGCCTGGCCTTTTTTTTTTTTTTTGACAGGATCTTGTTCTGTTGCCCAGGCTGGAGTGCTGTGATGCAATCTTGGCTCACTGCCACCTTGCCCTCCCAGTCTCAAGCAATCCTCCTGCCTCAGCCTCCCAAAGTGCTGGGATTTCAGGTGTGAGCCACCATGCCTGACCTGAAAATTTAAATTCTGATGAAGCCCAGTCTATCTATTTTTTCTTTGGTTGCTTGTGCTTTTGGTATCATATTTATGAAACTGTTGCCTCATCCAAGGTCATGAAGATTTATGTCTATGTTCTCAGAGTTTTATAGCTTTAGCTCCTACATTTGTTTTCATCCATTTTGAGTTAATTTTTGTGTATGGTGTGAGGCAGGGGTCTGACCTCTTTCTTTTGCAAGACTGTGTTTTGCCCATTGAACTCCACCATTAAATATGTTCAGCTCTTGCAGGTGAACCAAATGTGAGGGTTTATTTCTGGACTCTTAGGACTCTTGTTTATATTTCATTGATCTCTATGTCTGTCCGTATGCCAGTACCACACTGTCCTGATTACTGTAGCTTTGTAGTAGTTTTTGAAATTGGAAGTGTGTGCACTCCAACATTGTTCTCTTTTTTCTTCTTCTTCTTCTTTTGTTTTTGGGAAAGGGTCTTGCTGTGTCACCCAGGCTGAAATGCAATGGCACATTCTTGGTTCACTGTAATCTCTACTGCCCAGGTTCAAGTGATCCTCCCACCTCAGCCTCCTGAGTAGCTAGGACTACAGGCGCATGCCACCACACCCAGATAAATTTTTGTATTTTTTGTAGAGATGAGGTTTCACCATATCACCTAGGTTGGTCTCAAACTCCTGGACTCAAGTGATCTGCCCACCTTGGCCTCCCAAAATGCTAGGATTACAGACATGAGCTACCACGCCTGGCCCACCATTATTCTTTTTCAGGACTGTTTTGACTTTTCTGAGTCCCTTAAATTTCCATATGAATTTTAGGATCAGCTTGTCAATTTCTGTAAAGAACCAAGTTGGAATTTTGATGGAGATTGTGTTGAATCTGAAGATCAATTTGGGGAGTCTTGCCATGTTAACAATATTAGGTCTTTAGATGCATGAACATTGGTATTTTTCCATTTATTTATGGCATCTTTAATTTCTTTAAACAATGTTTTGTAGTTTTCAGATTATAAGTTTTGTACTTCTTTTATTCCTAAGCATTTTATTCTCTTTGATGCTAGTATAAATTGAATTATTTTCGTAATTACATTTTTGAAGTGTTCATTGCAAATATGTAGAAACTCAATTGAATTTTGTATATTGATCTTGTATCCTGCAACTTTGCCAAACACATTTATTAGTTACAATATTTTTTTTAGTGGATTCTTTAGGATTTTTTTTTTTTTTTTTTTTTTTTTTTTTTTTTTGCTCTGTCGCCCAGGCTGGAGTGTAGTGGTGTGATCTTGGCTCATTGCAACCTCTGAACCCCAGGTTCAAGCAATTCTTGTGCTTCAGCCTCCTGAGTAGCTGGGGTTACAGGCACACCACCACACCTGGCTAATTTTTGTATTTTTAGTAGAGTCGGGGTTTTGCCATGTTGGCCAGGCTGGTCTTAAACTCCTGACCTTAGGTGATCCGCCTGCCTTGGCCTCCCAAAGTGCTGAGATTACAGTCATGAGCCACCGTGTCCAACCAGGATTTTCTATGTCATCTGCAAATAGGAATAGTTTTACTTCTTCCTTTGCAACCTGAATGATTATTTTCTTGCCATTGTACTCAGTACAATGTTGAATACGAGTTGTGAATTCAACTTTGCCGTAAGAGTGGACATCCTTGTCTTGTTCCTGGTCTTGGGGAAAGCACCCAATCTCTCACCATGAAGTATGATACCAGCTATAGGAACACTCTTCTTAGAACTCCCCGAAAGACTGGCTGGTTTACATCCTCAGTTCCAGCAGTATACAAGCAGGAGGCCTAGTCCCCCATCCCTTGCCAACACAGTAACCCCAGGCTTTAGAGGCGAAGAACCCAAGCCTGGGAGGGAAGTGCTGCGTGCTATGTCACACAGATACTCAGCGACCTACAGTTCAGCTGTCCACATGCACTGGGAGTGAGCCCCGGACACTCAGCCTTCCCTCCCCTGGGGTGGGATGCCTTGTGACCCCCTAAAAAAAGCACTGGTACAGAGGAACTTCTGGGTTCTGTTCTTGTATAAGTCACTGGCTGTGCAACTGTAGGCAGGTCACTTTCCTCTGGGCCTTGCTTTGCCCATCTGGGTAGTGGAAAGAGTGGTCCACCTTGAAATCTTCCAACTCTGACCATCTCTGCCCCACCCACCCTTAAATTCACAGTGGCTTCAGCATCCACCACTGCCCAGAGAAGCCACCAGAGGGCGCCCCAGACCATCATTTGACCCAGCTTGGGTGCAGGGTGCCCTGGGGAGGCTGAGAGCAGTGCCTGTTTTCCAGGAGCTGCTAGCTGTGCTTGCACAGACTTCCTGTGACTAGACCCGCCCGCTCCTCTGGCTGAGCTCTGATCTCCAGGAAGGGAGTAATGGAGGCACCATACCCAAGGTGAGTGACCTAGCACTCACCTTGCCTGCTCTGGGTTGCCGCCTGAGACTCAGGCTTTGCAGCATCAGGGCCAGCAGCCTTGCGTCTCTCAGCCTTGGGAGGCTTCCACCATCTCTGAGCAGGCCTCTCACCGGTGCTGCATCCTCTCCCCACCAAATTGCCCAGCAGCAGGAAGCCCCCCAAACTGGTGGGTGTCTGGCCACCTGGAATGAGGACCTCACTGTCCTTTGTGGATGTGAATGTATTCATGCTGGGGGCCTGGACAGTGTAGTCTCCAAAACCACAGCATCTGGGACTCCTAGATACCTCCAGGATAGATCCTAGAACCATAGAAGCAGAAATCACAGACATCAGGAACCACCCAGAACTTCCCAAAAAAACCAGAGGAGGCTCCATCAGCACCCCCATGACCCCCCAGGGCTGATTTTACCCTTCAAATAAAATCAAAACCTTTGCAAATTGAGCTCCGAGACACAGCAGCATCTCCCTACCATCCCAAGAGTCTCACCAGCCCCCTGCATGGAGGGCTACTGGGCCCCCTCTGATGCCAGGGGTATTTGCTTTTTTTTTTTTTTTTTTTTTTTGAGACGGAGTCTTGCTCTGTCGCCCAAGCTAGAGTGCACTATCTCAGCTCACTGGCGCGATCTCAGTTCACTGCAACCTCTGCCCCACCAGGTTCAAACGATTCTCGTGCCTCAGCCTCCCAAGTAGCTGGTACTACAGGTGTGCACCACCATGCCCAGCTAATTTTTGTATTTTTAGTAGAGACGAGGTTTTGCCCTGTTGGCCAGGCTGGTCTCAAACTCCTGACCTCAAGTGATCCTCCTGCCTAGGCCTCCCAAAATGACAGGTGTGAGCCACCGCACCCAGCCACATTTGCTTTGCATTCCAGTTGTTTGTATGTGTGTTTTCTCTCCCCTTCTAGACTGGGGTCCCCTTAAAGGCAGAGTGAATCTCAGATTCATCTTAGTCCCTTCCTAGGGTCTTGTTCAGGACCCTGCATCCAGCAGATGCTCCACAAATGTCAACATAGGAATCCAGATCTCATCCTCTCCTCACTCAAAGGATCCAGGGCTGCCTTTTCCTCTTCCGTAGCAGTGTGGCTTTGCGGAAGACACTTAAGCTCTCTAATCCTTCTCCTCAGAGTGCCAGACTGCAGCTGCCACATGAAGAGGTAAGACTCAGACAGGCTAGGTGCCAGGTCACCCCCCAGTTCCCCAGACCTTTCAGATGGCAGTGGCTGGCTACTCAGGTCAGACCAGATACTGTGCTGGACACTTCAGCTTTGTTATCTCCCCCAGTCTTCTCAGAGGCTCTTTGAGGTGGGCACTGTTGCCATCTCCAGCCTTACCAATGGGGAAACCCAGGCATGTGACCATGAGCTCCCTTGCCTGAGGTCACGTTGGTTGGCAAAGGTGTCTGAGCCTATAGCCCTGCTTTGAATCGAGGGCAGGGATGAGCAGCTTCAGGGAGTTTTCTTGTCCACCCCGTAAGAATCTTCAAGGCTCAGAGATCATTTGCTCCAATTTTCTCATTTCTTTTCCTTTATTTATTTATGTTTTGAACAGGGTTTCACTCTGTTGCTCACTTTGGAGTGTAGTGGGGCAATCATGGCTCACTATAACCTCAACCTTCTGGGCTGAAGTGATCCTCCCACTTCAACCCCTTGAGTAACAGGGACCACAGGCGCAAGCCAACACACCCAGCTAATTTTTTTTTAGAGATAGGGTCTCCTATGTTTCCTAGGCCTGTCTTGAACTCCCAGGCTCAAGTGAGTCTCCTGCCTCAGCCTCCCAACATGCTGGGTCACAGGCAGTAGCCACCTCGCCTGGCCAGTTTTCCCTTTACAAAGACTGGAATGTTGAGCCCGGAAAGAAGTGCTGTCCCTGTCTCTCATACCTGGGCTGACACTGGGGACTGCTGGGAAATTAGGGAAGACCTGAAGCCCCCTGCGAGTCTCAGGTACTAAGATTCTATGATCTTCTTGGGGGTCTTGTTCCCAATAAGTCATGTCAGCCTTGACTGGACTCACTGCCCACCTCTGGGACTTTGGCGGTGGGGTGGGAAGGAGGACCTCAAAGGCTCAGCGAGTCCACCCCCAGCCCAGCCACCAGCGCCAGCCTCCTCCTCCACAACACCCAGGCCCTTATCAGGAAAGGATTTGGGTTGGTGGGGAGGGGCAGGGGGGAAGTTGGAGGCCCCAGGCTTGGCAAGGTGGGTCGGAGAGATAGGGAAGTGGGGAGGGGGCTGCGGGCCCCTGCTGGGTGGGGGAGGGCAATGGGAGGGATGCCCAGAATGGGCACGGTGGGGTGCTTTGGCCAAGCTTTGTCCTCGCTGGCCTGGCCCTCAACATGGTTCCAGGACTTCTGCCTCCCATCCTTGCCAGGCAAGTTGCCTGCACCTTTAATTAGCAAGCAGCAGTTTCTCCCTGATTCATCACGGTCGCTGTTTAATTAGCCAAGCCCAGGGCGCCCCCACCCCCAGCTCTGCCTGCTTGTCTCACCAAGGCCACCACCACCTCATGGTGTCCCCTGTCACCACTCCCCATACTTATTCTGCTCCCCAGAATGGGGGATGGGCCCGGCATGCCCAGCTGAAACCTCAAGGAGATTCTGGGCACCGGCGCTTGTATTCAAGGCATCCAGCAAACATGATTAGGGACCGAGGCTGCGCCAGGCTGGCTCTGGGTAGAATCCCGGCCGGACATGCGGGGCAGGCTCTGGTCCTGTCCAGCTGCTGGAGAATGGCTTCTCCCTTGGGAGGTGCTGGGACGTCTCTCTGGCCTGGTCCCTGGGTGCTGGGAAGAGGCTGCAGTACTCTTGTGTGTCACTGCACCCCACATCCGGAAAGGGACACCATGTCTTCCTCTTCTTTCCTCTTCCAGAGCCCAGAAAGCTCCTCTGAGAACACTGGACTTCAGGAGAGGGGCCCATGCTCTGTACCCAGCCCTCAGCAGCCAGATCCTAGAGTCCCAGTGCAAGCTGTGGGCCAACGGAGGGGGGCGGACTCAGGCCTGCTTTGTGCCTGCAGGATCTGGGGAATCGGGAGCACTGGCCGGAGCCCACGGTTTGGGGCCGAACCAGCCCCCTTCTGTTTCCCTGAAGAAGGGTGAGGCTGAGGGCCCTTGGAACAGAGCCCCTGTGTCATTCTGTGCAGGGCCAGGGTAGCCACTAGTCACTGTGGGCAGAAGCAAGATGCAGAGGCTCAGCCTCCATCCCAAGCCTGTGCTCCTGCTGGGCTGTGGGAGGTGCGACCCTTCCACTGTTTCGTGAACTGAGAACATGGAGGGACTGGCATTTGCTGTGTTACCCTGTGGTGCCGTCAGCGTGTTGTGACAGGGGCAGGAGGAGTGTGCTAGAACCCACCCACTCTGGTAGTGTCCATCTCTGTGGCCTTGGGCCAGCCTCCAAAATGTACCATGCCTTAGTTTCCCTATGATTCATAGCTGCTTCATGGGCTGTTGTGAGGATTAAATGGCTTACAGTGTGTTTGGGTTTGGTTTTGTTTGGATTTATTTTGGTTTTTTTTGAGACAAGGTCTCACTCTGTTGCTCAGGCTAGAGTGCAGTGGTGCAATCACAGCTCACAGCCGCCTCGACCTCCCAGGCTCAAGCAATCCTCCCATCTCAGCCTCCCTGGTAGCTGGGACTATAGGCACGTGCCCCCGTACCTAGTTAATTTTAAATTATTGTAGAGATAGGGTCTCACTGTGTTGCCCCGGCTGGGACTTACAGTGCTTAGAGCACTTAGGAACACTGTCTGGCAGGAGTGCTTGATAGTCATTGGCTGTTTTTGCCATTCTTTTCCCTCCTTTATCCAATCAGCACTCCTTGCCAGGTATGAGGAAATTGATGTCAGTGGGAGAGGCGACCTCCCTGCCTTTCAGAGTTTGCCTCCTCGTTGAGGAGGCAGCTGAGAACAAATGAGTAAGGAAGAACACGGTTTCATCGGAGTAAAGCCTGCGGCTCATCAGTATAATGTACCAATGTCACTTTCTTGGTTTTGACCACTTACCATGGTTAGGTAATAGGTTGCCATAAGAAAAAACTGGGTGAAGGGCCAACAGGAACTCCCTGTACCATCTGTGCAATTTTTCTGTTGCAAAATAATTTCTAAATTATTCCCTAAAGAAAGTTTCTTGGCCCGGCACAGTGGCTCACGCCTGTAATCCCAGCACTTTGGGAGGCCAAGGCGGGCAGATCACAAGGTCAGGAGATCGAGACCATCCTGGCTAACACAGTGAAACCCTGCCTTTACTAAAAATACAAAAAAAATTAGCCAGGTGTGGTGGTGGGCACCTGTAGTCCCAGCTACTCGGGAGGCTGAGGCAGGAGAATGGCATGAACCCAGGAGGCGGAGCTTGCAGTGAGCCGAGATTGCGCCACGGCACTCTAGCCTGGGCAATAGAGCAAGACTGTCTCAAAAAAAAAAAAAAAAAGAAAAAGAAAAGACAGTTTCAGGCAATGGTTAGTGCCATGAAGCAAATAATCAGGGGCAAGAGACAGAGAGAATAGGGATCGGGGCATTTCAGGAGGGGTGGTCCGGGAGAGCCTCTGAGGGAGGCAAAGCTGAGCAGAACGTGAGTGATGGGAAGGGCAGGGCAGGAGGAGGGAATGGTGAGTGCAAAGGCCTGGAGGCAGGATGGACTTAGGCTGTTGAGGAAGCTGGGGAGCCTGGGCTCCGGATCCCACACCCCTGGCCACTGCCCTGGACTGGGAGAAAGGACCCCAACTCTGGAGTCAGCTAGACCTGGGTGTGATACCCACCGCTGCCTCGCTGTGTGGCCTGGGGCAAGTAGCTGCCCCTCTCTGGGACCTGGATCTGCTGCCAGGGATGGTGGAAGAAAGCCTGCTCCTCAGAGGGCACAGACGGTGGGAGAAGTGGGTAGGGGTTAGCTTGCCTAGGGTGCTGTAGGTGCCATCAATGGATTGGGGAGATACCCTGAGGGACCTGATGCCCTCTGAGCCTGGAAGGGTGGGGGAAGGCAATGCCCCCTGCTGTGAGTGGTGGGGCTGAGGAAGGAGCTGGGACCAACACTCCTGCACTCCAGGCTATGCACCTGACCCTGGGCAATCCCCTGACCTGTGGTAGTTTCACCCTTTCAACTCTGGGTGGGGAACTATATCTAGCACTTTCCACACATTAGTTCTCCATTTTACTTTTTTAGACACAGGGTCTTGCTCTGTCACCCAGGCTGGAGTGCAGTGGCATAATCTTGACTCACTACAGCCTCAATCTCCTGGGCTCAAGCAATCCTCTCACCTCAGCCTCCTGAGTAGTTGGAACTACAGGCGTGTGCTAAAATACCCAGTTAATTTTTTAATATATTGTAGCAACAGGGTATTACTATGTTACCCAGGCTGGTTTGGAACTCCTGGCCTCAAGTGATCCTCCCACCCTAGCCTCCCAAAGTGCTGGGATTACAGGCATGAGCCACCAAGCCAAGCCCTAGTTCTTCTTCTTTTTTTTTTTTTTTTTTTGAGACAGAGAGTCGCTCTTGTCTCCTAGGCTGAAGGGCAATGGCAGGATCTCGGCTCACTGCAACCTCTGCCTCCAAGGTTCACGCAGTTCTCCTGTCACAGCCTCCCCAGTAGATGGGATTACAGGCATGTGTCACCACACCTGGCTAATTTTTGTATTTTTAGTAGAGACGGGGTTTTACCATGTCTCCCTCAGGGTAACTGTAAGGATTAAAATGAAGAACTAGGGCCGGGCACAGTGGCTCATGCCTGGAATCCCAGCACTTTGGGAGGCCAAGATGGGTGGATCACTTGAGGCCAGGAGTTCGAGACCAGCCTGGGCAACATGGTGAAAACCCATCTCTAAGGCCGGGCGTGGTGGCTCAAGCCTGTAATCCCAGCACTTTGGGAGGCCGAGACGGGCGGATCACGAGATCAGGAGATCGAGACCATCCTGGCTGACACGGTGAAACCCCGTCTCTACTAAAAAATACAAAAAACTAGCCGGGCGAGGTGGCGGGCGCCTGTAGTCCCAGCTACTCGGGAGGCTGAGGCCAGAGAATGGCGTGAACCCGGGAGGCGGAGCTTGCAGTGAGCCGAGATCAGGCCACTGCACTCCAGCCTGGGCGACAGAGCGAGACTCCATCTCAAAAAAAAAAAAAAAAAAAAAAGAAAACCCATCTCTACTAAAAATACAAAAATAAGCCAGATGTGGTGGCACGTGCCTGTAATCCCAGCTACTCGGGAGGCTGAGGTGGGAGAATCGCTTGAACCCAAGAGGCAGAGGTTGCAGTGAGCTGAGATCGAGCCAGACTCTGTCTGAAAAAATCAAGCGAGACTTTGTCTCAATAAAAAGATCGAGCGAGACTGTCTCAAAAAAAAATATCCTCATACTGACCCTTGCCTTAAGGATACAAGCACTCTGTTTTAAATTGGAGAAAGCAGAGACACAGACAGGTTAAGTGACTCACTCAAGGCCACACAGCTTACCCAGAATTTGAAGCCAGGGACTCTCTGATAGCACTGTGTAGATGCGGAAACTGAGGCACAGAGAAGTTGAGGTGTCTACCCCAAGTGACCCAGAGAGGAAGCTGGGGAGCCCGGGCTCCAGATCCCACACTAATAGTCTAACACTTCCCCATCCTCCACACTGCTGGCCACTGCACTGGACTGGGAAAAAGGACCCCACCTCTGGAGTCAGCCAGACCGGGGTGTAACGCCCACTGCCGCCTCGCGGTGTGGCCCTGGGCAAACAGCTGCCCCTCTCTGTGACCTGGATCTGCTGCCAGGGATGGAGGAAAGAAAGCGTGCCTCTCAGACAGCCTGAAGATGGGTGGTGTGGTGGGAAAGCTCGGAGGGCTTGGCGCTGGCGCTCTCTCCTGTCCAATGTCTGCTTCTGCGCCGGGCAGGAGGACGTGCAGCAGTGCAGGGGAGAGGTCTCGCAGGAGAGGAGTGGGGGGGCCTGGCCCCTGCCTGCAGCCACTCGGCCACTCAGCCACTCTGTTTGCTGACCCAGAAATTCTGGGAAGTCCCAGTTTGGGAGAATATCCCCCCGGGGGGCAGGGTCATCAAGAAGAGGAATAGGGGTTTTGCGGAGGTTTGTGTGATGGGCCCCCCTCCCCTCCACATACCCCCAGCTTGAGTGCCAGGATTCTGGAAGGTCAGTGAGCCGGGTGGGATGCCGGGTAGGAGGCTGCACCTGAGGGCAGCTGGGAATGATCACAGTGTTCACAAAAGACTTAGGCATGGCCTTTGGCTTAGCATACCCAGAAAATGAATTTCTCTACCTGCCTTCCCTGAACGGATGATCAGTGTACTAGGGGCTGAAACAGCTCGATTCTCCAGGACATCGAGTGACAAACCCAAGCGCCAGTTTCTCCATCCACAGTGTGGGCCAGGGTGTTAGGGGCCAGATCACATTAGCCCCCCTCCAATTCCTTTCATATCTGAGGACCTGAGAACCTAGCTTAGGAATGGGAAGGGGGCCCAGAGAGTGGGGTGTGGCACGGGGTTCGGGGCGTGTGGTGGCACTGGGGCTGGGAGCCAAACCCAATCTTGGAGTTGAATCCTAGCCCTGCTGCATCCCTGGACATGTTAATTTACCACCGAGAGACTCGGTTTCCCCCATCTGTGAAGAGGGATTATTATCAGAATTGAGATCTCACCATACAGGTACACCATGCATGAGACATCATTGGTGCTCAATAAATGTCAGTCTCCTCCATTGACTAGCTGATCAAGCTCCTTTTCCAAACCTCGAAAGGCCTAGGGAAGAATTTTGGCCCTTGTCCTACGTTCAAGAGGCTGCTGTCTGGGAGATATAATCTGGTGGCTGGATGTTAGATTTGTTGAGATGTTTACAGGGAGGTGTGAGGGGCTTCTTGAATGAGGCACTTTCCCAATTAATTAGGCTCGGGGTCACAGGGCCTCCTCTGCAGGTGCCCCCAGGGGACTCCTGATCCTCTGACATCTCCCTTGCCTGAGGCTGGGCTGGCTCAACCTACAGGTCTTCTTTTTGGCAATTCCTTTTTCTTTTTCTTTTTCTTTTTTTTTTTTTTTGAGACAGAGTCTGGCTCTGTCGCCCAGGCTGGAGTGCAGTGGCTGGATCTCAGCTCACTGCAAGCTCCGCCTCCTGGGTTTACGCCATTCTCCTGCCTCAGCCTCCTGAGTAGCTGGGACTACAGGCGCCCGCCACCTCGCCTAGCTAGTTTTTTGTATTTTTTAGTAGAGACGGGGTTTCATCATGTTCGCCAGGATGGTCTTGATCTCCTGACCTCGTGATCCGCCCGTCTCGGCCTCCCAAAGTGCTAGGATTACAGGCTTGAGCCACCGCGCCCGGCCTGGTTTTTTTTTTTTTTTTTTTTTTTTTTGAGATGGAGTCTCGCTCTGTCACCCAGGCTGGAGTGCAGTGGTGCAATCTCAGCTCACTGCAACCTTTGCCTCCCGGGTTCGAGCAATTCTCCTGCCTCAGCCTCCCAAGTAGCTGGGATTACAGGCGTATGCTGCCACACCTGGCTTATTTTTTGTATTTTAGCAGAGACGGAGTTTCACCACGTTGCCCAGGCTGGTCTCGAACTCCTGAGCTCAGGCAACCATCCACCTCGGCCTCCCAAAGTGCTAGGATTACAGATGTAAGCCACTGTGCCTGGCTGCAACTCTTGTTCTAGAAGGTTCCTCACAGATGCCACCTTCTGCCCTGACAACCTTCTGGGTGTTCTGTCTGGTTTGGGGGAGCCAGAGGCAGCTGCACGGGGTAGAAGGGGACCTGGGCCAGTCCTGACTGGGCAGCAATGGGCGTGGGGTATCCCTGGGGTGGCCTTCCCACTCTGACCCTCTCGGATCCCTGTGGCAGGGCTGACAGCACCCCACAGGGCCATGATGCTTTCATGGTGGTAAGTGTGAAAGGGTTTTAAAAACAGGAAGGCACTTCTCCTAGGTGATGATGTTGAGTTTTAGCAAATCTTCCCGTCTTTTCTGTGACTCATGGAAGCTGCAAGATAGAAATGACCTTGACCTTGTCATTGTTTTCCAGGAGGATGTTAAATTGACCTTGGGCAGAAAAGGGTGTTCGTCGTCAAATAAATTTGGGAAACAACAACGCAGACATCCACAGGGCTCTTCACTGCAGGGTTCTGCAGAACCTTTCGTGTGTGTGTGTGTGTGTGTGTGTGTGTGTGTGTGTGTTAGTTCCAGGAAGCGGCTGGGTCTACACCAGCACCCAGGCCTACGTGACAATGGTACCCTTTCTTATTTTCCTAGAGCATCCCGTGAGTTAGAAGTCTACGGAATCCATTTTGGGAAATGCCAGAATAGTCTAACACTTCCCCATCCTCCACAGAGCCCAGCTGGAAGAATCCGGGGGAATATGGGAGAATCTGGGGTCCAAAGAAGTTAAATGAATGCAGGAGATGCTCTGGGCTTTATTTTAAGGCTGAGATTTTAACTGACATTTTACCTCTATTAACCCATTTAATCTTCACAGCCACCCTATAAAGTAAGCACGACTGTCATCTCTGTCTTCCAAAGGGTAAACTGAGGCACAGAGGCCAAGTGCCTGCCCAAGGTTCACAGCTAGTAAAAGATAGAGTGGGACACAGATCCCAGGCTGCCTGAGTCAGAGGCTGCTCTGGCACCCCCTCGCAGCCTGTCTTTACCGCACAGGCTCTTGGAGCTGCCTCCGCCAGCAGCCACACTCTCACAGCACTGGGCCGAGGTGCACCTTCCTGCGGTGGCTGGTCTCAGGCGTTCTCAGGAGTCTGTGACTCCGTTTCCCAGGGGGACAGGCTCTGAGTCCAGGGTCTGGGGATGCCCTGTGGGTGAGCCCTCCTGCCCACTGTCTGTAGCCTCCCACCGGCAGCCTGGCCCCACCAAGACACAGCCTTAGGGTCTCGTTTCGTTCTCACTCTGGTTGTCTCCATTCTACAGGTGAGGCTGTGAGTGAACCGAGGCTCAGAGATGGAGAGTAACTTGTCCATGGTCACACAGCAAGGAGATAGTAGGGCTGGGATTCAAACCCAGGGAGTCAGAATCCAGAGCTGGATGTTCAAGATGCAGGCACCCTTGGTGATGAAGCAGTGAGTTTCTGGGGCCAGAGGCGGGCAGGGACATACCCCACCAGTTCTCTGCCCGCCTCTGACCAGCTGCCCCCCTTACAAGCCCCTAGACAGATAGGCTCACGGGTTCCCTGCTAATCTCCCTGGCCTCTCCTTCCCAGCCTCAGACAGGCCAATAGTCAGTCACGTAAAAACAGGCGAGATAAATTACTGCCACCAAGGACGTGAGAGGCAGTTGCCTGGTGGCCTCTCGCCGTGCCAAGAGCATTATCTCTACCTCCTGGAGCCAGGCCTCAGCAGTTTCTTCCTCCTGGGGTGCGGACTTCTTGGTCTGTGTGTTTTTTCTTCCCCTTTGGCTTACTTGTTCCTGGAGATATACTTGTCTGTCTGTCCATCCATAGACATTCACTGGGCACTTCCTGTGGGCCAGGCCCTAGCAGGACTTGCTCTTCTACCTGCTCAGAGCAGGGCCAAGTCCACAGGGGGCTTCAAGATGTCCCTGGCGGTGGGGTGTATGCCATGGGGGTGCGTGCTGTGTCCACCGTTTGATAGTAAAGCAAGGGCCAGACCTGGCTCCAAATCCTACTTCCAACAACAATAATAAAGACACAACCCAATTTTGGCTGGGCACAGTGGCTCACACCTGTAATCCCAGCACTTTGGGAGGCTGAGGCAGGAGGATTGCTTGAGTCCAGGAGTTTGAGACTAGCCTGGGCAATATGGAGAGAACCCATCTCTACAAAAAATACAAAAATTAGGCATGGTGTTGTGTGCCTGGTGCCTGTAGTCCCAGCTACTCGAGAGGCTGAGGTGGAAGAATCTCTGGAGCCTGGGAGGTGGAGGTTGCACTGAGCCGAGATCGTGTCACTGCACTCCTGCCTGGGCAACAGAGTGAGACTCTGTCTCAAAAAAAACACAAAACAAATAACTCAATTTTAAAAATGGCAATTGGATCTAAACACATATTTCTCCAAAAAAGATGTATAAATGGCCAATCAGCAAATGAAAGGTGCTCAATATCATTGGCTATCGGAGAGATACAGATCAAAACCACAGTGAGATACCACTTCACATCCACAAGATGGCTAGAATGAAAAAGACAAATACGAACAAGTGTTGGTGAGGACATAGAGAAATTGCATCCCTCATGCACTGCTGGTGGGAATGTAAGATGGTGCAGTCATTTTGGAAAACAGTCCGACACATTCTCAAAAGTTTAAACATAGAATTATCATTTGACCCAGAAATTCCACTCCTAGATATATAATTGAGAGAATTAAAACATATATCCACACACAGACTTACACAAATGTTAATAGCAGCATTATTCCTAATAGCCAAAATGTGAAAACAACCCGGTTGTCCTGAATGTCTGTTTCTTTCTTCTTCTTCTTCTTCTTTTTTGTTTTTGTTTGTTTTTTTTTTTTTTTTTTGAGACGGAGTTTTCGTTTTTTGGCCCAGGCTGGAGTGCAGTGGCCGGATCTCAGCTCACTGCAAGCTCCGCCTCCCGGGTTCACGCCATTCTCCGGCCTCAGCCTCCCGAGTAGCTGGGACTACAGGCGCCCGCCACCTCGCCCGGCTAGTTTTTTGTATTTCTTAGTAGAGACGGGGTTTCACCGTGTTAGCCAGGATGGTCTCGATCTCCTGACCTCGTGATCCGCCCGTCTCGGCCTCCCAAAGTGCTAGGATTACAGGCTTGAGCCACCGCGCCCGGCTGTTTGTTTGTTTTTGTTTTTGAGTTTTTGAGTGTTTGCTCTGTCACCCAGGCTGAAGTGCAATAGTGTGATCACGGCTCACTGCAGCCTTGAACCCTCAGGCTCAAGTGATCCTTCCACCTCAGCCTCCCTAGTAGTTGGGACTAAAGGCTACTCCACACATGCACCACAACACCCAGATAATATTTTTTATTTTGCATTTTGTAGAGATGGGGGTCTCACTATGTGTCCCAGGCTGGTCTCGAACTCCTGGCCTCAAGCAATCCGACCACCTTGGCCTCCCAAAGGGTTGGGATTACAAGTGTGAGCCACCACACCAGCCTGACTGTCTTTCAATATGATGAATTGACAGATATAATATGGATATTATTGGCCATGGAAAGGAATAAAATACTGATCCATGCTACAATACGGATGAAGCTTGAGAACATTATGCTAAGTGAAAGGAGTCTGTCACAAAGACCACATATTGTGTGAATGCATTTGTATGAAATGTCCAGAACACAGAAATCCATAGAGACAGAATATGGTTTCCTAGGGCTAGAGAGGTGGGTTCTGGAAAATGGGGAGTGACTGCTAATGGGTAGGAGGTTTGTTTTGGGAATGATGAAATACTCTAAAGTTTGTTGTTTTTTGTTTTTTTTGTTTGTTTGTTTTTTGTTTTGAGACAGAGTCTCGCTCTTTTGCCCAGGCTGGATGGAGTGCAGTGGCATGGTCTCAGCTCACTGCAACTTCCACCTCCCGGGTTCAAGTGATTCTCCTGTCTCAGCCTCCTGAGTAGCTGGGATTATAGGTACGCCACCATGGCCGGCTAATTTTTGTACTTTTAGTAGAGATGGAGTTTCACGGTGTTGGCCAGTCTGGTCCCAAAGCTCCCAACCTCAAGTAATCTGCCCACTTTGGCCCCCCAAAGTGCTGGAATTACAGGTGTGAGCCATTGCGCCCGGCCTGAGAATGCTCTAAAGTTGATGATGGTGATGGCTTCACAGTTCTGTGAGCATGCTAACAACCACTGAATTGCATGTGTTAAACAGGTGGATTGTATGTGATGTGAATTCTATCTCAATAAAGCTGTTATTAAAAAATTAGAAAATATGGATAAGCAGAAAAAAAAAGAATTGTAAGGCCCTCAATCCTATCACCTAGGGATAACTACTGTTAATATTTTAATAATACTCTCCCAAATTATACTCTGTTGGCCTGTGGACTGCTTTTCATTTAATAATATATTGTAAACATCTTTGATGTCAATAAATACACCTCTACATAAAAACAAATTCTACTTCCACCACTGCCTGGCTGTGGGACCTCTTGGAGCCTCAGTCTCTCCATTTATAAATTGGGGTAACCGAGGACCGACCTCCACAGGAAGTCGTGAGGATGAAAGGAAGGAGGCCGCCCACGTACAGCACATGGTACAGACCCCAGCCCTCGGAAAACACTCAGGAATCCGAGGGCCTGTTATGATTGCATGTGTGCCAGAGTGGAGTGCTCCGACCGGGGACAGCTCATTTCTGTGTGTTCTGTATGCTTCAAACATATCATGGTTTATATAGCCATACCTTCAAAGTAGGGGGGCAGTGGCCAAGGTGGCCTTAGGAGAGCCCTGGGGGTGGCTACGGTGCTTGGTGGACAGATACACCCTCGCTGAGCACACCCACTGTGTGCCTGGCACCAGCTCTTGTTGTCTCCTTTAATCCTCACCATGACTTTTTTTTGAGACAGAGTCTCACTCTGTTGCCCAGGCTGGAGTGCAGTGGTGCGATCTTGGCTTACTGCAAGCTCCACCTCCGATAGTCACACCATTCTCCTGCCTCAGCCTCCTGAGTAGCTGGGACTACAGGCGCCCACCACCACGCCCGGCTAATTTTTTGTATTTTTAGTAGAGATGGAGTTTCACTGTGTTAGCCAGGATGGTCTCCATCTCCTGAGCTCATGTTCCACCCACCTCGGCCTCCCAAAGTTCTGGGATTACAGGTGTGAGCCACCGCGCCTGGCCAAGTTTTGTATTGTTAATAGAGATGGGGTTTCACCATGTTGGCCAGGCTGGTCTTGAACTCCTGACCTCAAGTGATCTGCCACGTCAGCCTCCCAAAGTACTGGGATTACAGGTGTGAGCTGCTGCGCCCAGCTTTTTTTTTTTTTTTTTTTCACTATTTAAAAAAAATATATTGTTACAGGGTCTCGCTGTGTTGCCAAGGCTGGACTCAAACTCCTGCACTCAAGCAATCCTCCTGCCTCCACCTCCTGAGTAGCTGGGACTACAGGCTGACCCCACCATGCTCCTCATAATGACAGTTATGAACCCCATATTACAGATGAGGAAACTGAGGCTCAGGGAGGTGCAGTGATTTGCAGAGTGGAGCTGGGGTTCATTTCCAGGTTGGCCTGATTGGAAGCCCATGTTCTGCCCACTTCTTGGCCTTCCGAGGAGGGGCAGCGTTGAAAGGTGTGTGTACTGTCCAACTGAGAGACTGTGTTATTGTTTCCCAGACTTGGGTAGAGGGAGAAACATCCAAAGGAAGAAGTCACTGTTCCCATAGCTCAAAGAGCAAGGATTGTTTTCAGCTGAGCCTGCTGTGTGCCGAGCCCTTTGCTGGGCTGTGGAACACCGTGGGTGGTGTCTGCTGCCAGGGACTACACAGGCTCGTGGCAGGGAGCCAGGGGAACCAGGGCCCTGCATCCTGGGTAGGGGCTAGAGGCACAGGCTCTGGAGCCAGATAGTCAGGGCTGGTACCCTCCCTCTGCTAGTGGCTTGGGCAGCCACCTCGCTGCCTGAACTCTGTTTCCCTGTCTGAACTTGTTGGGTGTAAGAATTAAGTAAGTCAGAGCATCTTCAGTTGCACAGCACAGCTCCTGACACAGAATACACACTTGGTATCACCAGGTGAGTCAGGCCGATGTTGCCGAGTGCGGGAGGAGGGGCCTGGGACAGGGGCCGCTGCCCGCCCCCTGCTTCTCTCTAGGGCCAGTGCATGGCAGCTAGCCCATGTGGAGGCCTGGAAACAGGTGGTCCACGGCTTCTGTGGCCATTTTTCAGGAGAGAAGAGGAAGCAAGGGCAGCTTTGCTGAGAAGCTGGCCTCCATCTCCCCAGCCAGACCTGGTCCCTCCTGTCCTCAAGTTCTGGGCAGCTGTTTTGTATTCAAGCACAGCTCCTGCCTGGCCCTGGGTCTCTGTCCTCTTCCCTTTGGTTACCCTCACTTCTTCCAGGGTGGCCACTGAGTGGGACCTCAGCCTCCTCTGGCATCCTGGACCTGCTGAAAATCTTAGCAGACCACCTCTGTGACCCTGGGCAAGTGACTTCACCTCGCTGATCCTCCTTCCTCTTCTGCAAACGGAGTCTCCAGCGCCAGGGTTAGCAGCACCCTTCAGAGTCTGACTGTGACCCCCACTTTCTCGCTGTGGTCCCCTGAGCAAGTCACTCAGGCTCCCCAGCCTCATCTGCAATACGGAGACAATTATACTTCAGAGATTTGAGAATTAACTTAGAAAACATACATAAAGCACACAGAACAGTGGTTGGGACATAGCAAGTGTTCAATATATGTTGGCCATGGTTATTACAATCCAGGCTTTCTTTTAAGGCTGTTGCAAAGAGCTCAGGGTCCTACCCCAGAGACCCCACCCCCAAATGCCAGGTCCTTGGCTTCACACACAACCAGGCATGATGGCTCTTTGAGTCCTCACCCTGGCCTCTGCCCCTCCTGCCATCAGATTGGGCACTCTGCTTTGTATACACACACACACGCACACACGGAAACACACATGCACACACGCACATGCATGTACCCGCACACAAACAGGCACACACACAGGCACATGCACACACACCTACACCCACACACATGCACATGCATGCATGCACAGTGACGCAGAGGGCACTGATGTCTGTGGAACAAATTAAACAAAAGACGAAATGTATGAGAAGAAGGCCAGGAGGCTCCACCTTTTGCAGGAAAGCAAGGATTCATTCATTCAATGAATTCTTACCGAACACCTATTGTTCTAAGCACCAGAAATACCTCAGTGATCAAAACAGACAAAAACCCCTGCCCATGTGGAGCTGGCACTGTGGTCCAAGAGATGGACCCTAGTGAAAGTGAGCAAATGACATGGAGAATGTCAGTCGGTGATACATGCCGGGGAAGCCTGTAACGTGCGGGTGGGGAGTGGGGAGGCTGTCATCTGAGACAGCAGTCAGGGAAGGAAGACGTCATGGAGGAGATGACATCTGAGCAGATTTGAAGGAGGCAAGATTACTGTTTGTCTACTCATTCATTTATTTTTCTTTTTTTTTTTTTTTTTGAGACGGAGTCTCGCTCTGTCGCCCAGGCTGAAGTGCAGTGGCCGGATCTCCGCTCACTGCAAGCTCCGCCTCCGGGGTTCATGCCATTCTCCTGCCTCAGCCTCCCGAGTAGCTGGGACTATAGGCGCCTGCCACCACGCCCGGCTAGTTTTTTGTATTTTTTAGTAGAGACGGGGTTTCATCGTGTTAGCCAGGATGGTCTCGATCTCCTGACCTTGTGATCTGCCTGTCTCGGCCTCCCAAAGTGCTGGGATTACAGGCTTGAGCCACTGCGCCCGGCCTATTTTTCTTTCTTTCTTTCTTTCTTTTATTTATTTATTTATTTTTTATTTTGAGACAGAGTCTCGCTCCGTCACCCAGGCTGGAGTGCAGCAGTGGCGTGACCTTGGCTCACTGCAACCTCCTCTTCCTGGGTTCAAGTGATTCTCCTGCCTCAGCCTCCCGAGTAACTGAGACTATAAGCACCTGCCACCATGCCCAGCTCATTTTTGTATTTTTAGTAGAGATGGGATTTCACCATGTTGGTCAGGCTGGTCTCGAACTCCTGACCTCAGGAGATCCACTTGCCTCGCCCTCCTCCTAAAGTGCTGGGATTACAGGCATGAGCCACTGCACCCAGCCCTGTCCACTCGTTCATTTCTTCTTTCCTCTAGGCAGTCAGCCAGCGTCAGCAAACCTGTCCTTGGGCCTGTTCTGTGGCCTGGCCTTGGCAGGGTTGGGGAGGTAGAGAGCAGCCCAGCCCCTGCCCCGGGTGACTCTCAGGCTGCTGTCTCCCAGCAGTGGGCATGTGAACATGTCCTGCCCACCCAGTGAGAGTCAACAGAAGCCAGGGTGACCAGTCCTCTTGGTTTGCCGAGGCCTGAGGGCTTCCAGGACACTGGACTTTCAGTGCTCAAACTGGGCAGTCTTGGGCAGACCAGCATGAATGGGCCACCCCAACAGAGGCTGCCCTTGATGCCAAGGGTCAGACCAACTATCAGGGGAGTCCTCCACTTCTCTGAGGATGTCAGGTTTGCAAGGGACATGGAAGGGAAGTGAGGCCTCCCTGGGTGAGTGGGGAGGACAGAGGTTCCATGGCTCAAGTCCAACAGCACATGGGGGTCACAGGTGGATGTGAGGACGAGGCTGTCTTCCAGGGCTCAGTGAGCGATGAGGCAGGAAGGGATGACAGGGGCCTTGCGTGTCTGCAGAGGGGCTGTGCTGACTGTTGGCAGCCAGCCTCCAAGTAGGTGGGCAGCTCCTCTGTGTTAGCATTTTAGAAAGGCCAGCGCTTGGCTGTGCAAGGTTATCCACTGGGGCCAGAGGCAGAGGGAGCAGCGCCGTGTCCTTGCTCTCCCTTTCGTTGATTCCAGCAGGCGTTAAGCACCTTCCAAATCCCCAGCCCTGGCCAAGTGTTCAGATGTCTGCACTAGTTAAGCAAGACAAAGTAAGAGAGAAAAAGCAAACTGTGGCAAATCTGAGTGAAGGGTCTTCATTATACCATTATCTTTGGTTTGGACATTTTCAGAATAAGATATGGGAGGTGGGAAACAAATAGAAATAAATCCTGGGACCTATACAGCCCCTGGGTAAGAAAGGTAAGGCCGGTCCTTCCCCCAGCAGCTCGCCATCCAGGCAAGTATCTGGGCGTGCACACCCGTTGTTCAGTGGCAAGGGTGCTTTGTGTGCATGACCTCCCCAGTGGAAGGACCCTGAGGCGGGCCTGGGGGCTGGGGGAACTGTGCCAGATGGAGAGAGAAAGCAGAGGGCATTCAGACAGAAACAGCAGGAGTCAGAGCACGTGGGCTCACTGTACACAGGACGGGAGGGCCACACGTCATTCTGGGTGGCTCCCTGGGGGTTTGTGCTGGGCCAGGAGGCATGGCTTGGGAGGAGGCTAGAAAGAGAAGTTGTGGCCTCATGGAGTTGCCTCCTAGAATCCGTCTCTGAAAATGAAAATGTGAGACTGGCCCACCATTACAAAATCAGAGAACACAGGAATGTTTCTTTTAGACGGGGTCTTGCTCTGTCACCTAGGCAAGCGATCCTCCCACCTCAGCCTCCTGAGTATGGGAATACAGGCACATGCCACCATGCCCAGCTAATTTTTGTATTTTTGTAGAGACAAAGTATCCTCATGTTGTCCAGTCTTGAACTCCTGGGCTCAAGGAATCCAGCCGCCTCAGCCTCCCAAAGTGCTAGGACTACAGGCATGAGCCATGGTGCCCGGCTGAGGAAATTATTATTATTATTATTTATTATTATTAATTTATTTTTCTTTCCAAGATGGAGTCTCACTCTGTTGCTCAGGCTGGAGTACAGTGGCGCGATCTCGGCTCACTGGACCTCCCAGGTTCAAGCAGTTCTGCCTCAGCCTCCTGAGTAGCTGGGATTACAGGTATGTGCCACTATGCCTGGTTAATTTTTGTATTTTTAGTACAGATGGGGTTTCACCATGTTGGTCGGGCTGGTCTTGAACTCCTGACCTCGTGATCTGCCCACCTTGGCCTCCCAAAGTGCTGGGATTACAGGCATGAGCCACCGTGCCTAGCCCATTTTTATTTTTTATTTTTTTGAGACAGGGTCTCACTCTATTGCCCAGACTGGAATGCAGTGGCACGATCTTGTCTCACTGCAACCTCCACCTCCCAGGTGGTTCTCCTGCCTCAGCCTCCGGAGTAGCTGGGATTACAGGCGTGCACCACCACGACCGGCTAATTTTTGTATTTTTGGTAGAGACAGGATTTTGCCACGTGGGCCAGGCTGGTCTAGAACTCCTGGCCTCAAGTGATCCGCCCACCTTGGCCTCCCAGAGTGTTGGGATTACAGGTGTGAGCCATTGCATCCGGCTGAAATTATTTTAAAAAAGGAAATACAACCCCCAGGTTAGTCCATCACCAGAGATAACCACTGTGAAGCATTTGACACATTTCTTCCTAATATATTTTTATATATATACATACGCATGTAGATCTCCTAATAAAAAATAGTTTGCCTCTTGCTGTCTTTTACCTACAGTTACATCAGATGCATTGTCTGGTGCCTTTAAGTAGTCTCTGAAATCTGACTTCTCAGCCTTTTGGATGGCTCCAGCCGGTCGTGGCCCCTTGGCAAGTATGGCCCCTTCTCATGCCTGGGCACAGAGGCCGTTTCACTCGTTTTCTGTGATAAAAACACCGCAGTAAACATCCTCCGTCCTGTGTAACCTCATGTCCACATTGCTGATTGTTTTGTTTATTTTCTGATACATTTCTAGACATGAAATGCTTGGAAGCCCTGCTGTGCCCAGAGCTGGCCAGGTACTCAAGGGAGGGTGTTGGGCTTCCCAGAGCCACGTGTCCACACCTGAGGACAGCCTGGACCCAGCTGTAAGGAACAACGTGCACTTCTTCAATGTCTCACTCTCTCTTCCACCGCTTTGTCCATGATGTCACAGTACCCCTTGCCTCCCCTCCCAATGCCTGTCTTCCTAATTCTTTCTTATCTTTCCAGACTCTAGCATATCCTTCTCCAGGAAGCTTTTCCAGAGCCCCCAGGCTAGGAACCTCCCCGAAACCCCTGAACTCAAGCCCCAGCAGCCTGTGCCTGCACCATCTCCATCAGAGCTGAATCTCTCTGGGTCTCTGGGTAACAAGTGCCATTTCTTTGTTGTTTTCTGTGTCCCCCAAGGACAAAGCTCAGGCTGGATTCATCTCGGAATTCCCACCACCAGGGGTAGAACTGGCTCTTTTCAATTTCAGTCAATGTTTGTTGAGCAAAGGAGTGAAGAGTTGGACAAATGAATGAACGCATGAAACAGCCCGAGTGGGGAAGCTGAAGCTCAGGCATCGGGGACCTGGGAGAAGCATCCGGTCCAGGCGGACGGGGTGGAGGGGTTCAGAGCAGGGGCCCCAAGTCAGGAGTGGGGAGGCAGGGATGGCAAGACCTCCTTCCATGAAAGGAGGCTGGGACTGGGGAACCAGGTAGTGCAATGCGATGAGGGAAGGGGGCTGGCAGGGGGACTGGCCCGAGGAGTCAGAGGCAGGAGGCACCACTGGGTTATAGACAAGGACATTCTACAAGAGAGAAATGTGTCATGGGCTCTGGAGCCCCTGTCCAGGTTCAAATTGTGACCCTGTGCCAGGGCAGCTTCTTTGTGCCTCAGTTTTTCCCGTAAAATGAGGATACTAATACTTCATTCATTCGTTTTTTTTCCCCGCAACAAACATTTGTTGTATGTCTGCTGTGGGCCCAGGACAGGAGGCTGAGAGGGAGCTAACCACCGTGGTCACACAGCTAAGCCCTGCAGCTGAGATCTGACCCCAGTTTGCCTGTCACAAGTTCTGTTTGTGCCCCATTGTCTGCTTCCTGGGGCTGTTATGAGGGCTGAAGAAGGGGCAGGCACACAGGAGACACTTAACTATATGATCATTGTCCTCCTAGAGTATCATCACCATCAGGTGGACTTCAGTGGCCATCCCAGGCCTCCACAGCTCAACCATAAGATCTTGGAGAATGTCCTTATCCCTCCAAGCCTCAGTTTACCTTTAGGGTGACCAACCATCCTGGTTTTCCCAAGACTGAGGGTTTTCCTGGCACAGTCCCAGGCAAACTGGGATGGTGGGTCACTGATATAGTTTGGCTCTGTGGTCTCCACCAAATCTCACCTTGAATTTTTTTTTTTTTTTTTTTTTTTTTTTTTTTGAGACGGAGTCTCGCTGTGTCACCCAGGCTGGAGTGCAGTGGCCGGATCTCAGCTCACTGCAAGCTCCTCCTCTCGGGTTCACGCCATTCTCCTGCCTCAGCCTCCCGAGTAGCTGGGACTACAGGCACCCGCCACTTCGCCCGGCTAGTTTTTTGTATTTTTTAGTAGAGACGGGGTTTCACCGTATTAGCCAGGATGGTCTCGATCTCCTGACCTCGTGATCCGCCCGTCTCGGCCTCCCAAAGTGCTGGGATTACAGGCTTGAGCCACCGCGCCCGGCCTCACCTTGAATTTTAATAATCCCTATGTGTCAAGAGCAGGACCAGGCAGAGATAATTGAATAATGGGGGCAGTTTCCCCCATGCTGTTCTCATGATAGTGAGTGAGTTCTCACGAGAGCTGAGGTTTTATAAGGGGCTTCCTCCTTTGCTCAGCATCAGTCTCTCTCCTGCCGCCCTGTGAAGAGGTGCCGTCCACCATGATTGTAAGTCTCCTGAGGCCTCCCTAGCCGTGCAGAACTGTGCGTCGATTAAACCTCTTTTCTTTATAAATTACTCAGTCTCGGGTATTTCTTCATAGCAGCGTGAGAACGGACTAATCCAGTCACCCTGGTTTTCTCATCTCTAACACAGGGACCACCTGCCTCCCAGGGCTGTTGTGCAGAACAGAAATAAGCCTACGGAAAAGGCAGAAAACCATGGAGCCAGAATTCTAGGTCTGGTTACATGAATACTAAAGACTTTTGCATGCCATGGAATTCCAGGCATGAAAAAGAACGAGGCGGTCCCGTGTACTGCTGTGGAAGAAGCTCTGAGATACATGTGTTTTTTTTTTTTTTGTTTTTTTTTGTGTGTGTGTGTGAAAAAGGCCAGATACCTTTTTCTGGCCTTTGTGGGGAAAAAGGCATCTTTGTGGGGAGCGCTTCTGTTAGTACCAAGTTGGGGGAGGCAGGAACACACATGCACGTGCTCCAGTGCACACATGGGTTCTCCCGGGAGGGGACTGGGGGCTGAGGAGAAAAGACTTGCTTTTCACTATACATCCTTTTGCCTTGTTTGAATTATTTTAACCCTTTGTTTTCAGTAGCTGGCCAAAAAACTTCCCAAGCTTCCATGTGTCAAAAAGAACTCACTGAACAAGATTAAAAGGCCAAAGTTAGGGAGTAGGAACTGTGTCTAGCTCAGGGCCCAGCATCTAAGGAGTGCTCTGTGAAAGGCCTTCTCCCCTCTCCCACTCCTGACCTTGCTGACTGCTGGGAGTGCAGGGGCAACTCCCCCAGTGCGGTATTTGTGAGGCTCAAATGCAAGCCCAGGCTGGGGAGACTGCTCTGGGTTCCAGGCAGCGTCCTGCCTAAGCCCTGGGTGTCCCAGAGGTCCCTGACTCCCTTCTCTGCCTGCATGTCTCAGGTCGCCCTCTGGCCAGTTCTGAGGTCCTGCCCTGCCTTGAGCAGAGGTGGCAGAGTTGGGCCCACCGTGCTGGGTAAATGTCCCGGTTTCACATACCTCCAGATTGCAGGGACCTGCGTATGCTGCTGCTGCTGCTGCGGAAACCAGTTCTGGCTCTGCCCTTGGGGAGAGGGAGCCACAGTTGATTTAGGAAGAGGCTCCAGACGCAGCCTGAGACTACCAAGCACGCCTGACCCCCACAGACCCTGCCTTTTGTGAGCGCCCAGACTCAGCCCTGCCTCAGGCTACCAGCCATGTGGCCAGCCGCTTTTCTTCTTTAATTTTTAGCATCACACAAATATTTCAAGAAAATATTCTCGTTGTAAAATCTCAAACAGTAATAAAATGTAGTGAATAAAAGGCCAAGTAATTCTTCTTTACGTACTGAGCCCCATTCTATTTAAACCATTGTTGTCAGCTGGTCAGTGTATATACCTATACCTATGCCATGCCTATACCAATACCTGTACCAATATTTGTAGCTATTCCTATGCCACTACCCACACCTGTATCATGCCTGTACTGACACCTATACCAAGACCATCTATATCTGTTTAGATGTGCATATTGTGTTTAAGTGTGCTTCTCACATGAGTAGTAACATTCTGTATGTTTTGTTCTGCAAGATGCTTTCTTTTTTTTTTTTGAGATAGAGACTCATTCTGCTGCCCAGGCTGGAGTGCAGCAGGTCGATCTCGGCTCACTGCAACCCCTGCCTTCCAGGTTCAAGCGATTCTCGTGCCTCAGCCTCCCGAGTAGCTGGGATTACAGGTGCACGCCACCACACCCAGCTAATTTTTGTATTTTTAGTAGAGGCAGGGTTTCACTGTGTTGGCCAGGCTGGTCACGAACTTCTGACCTCAAGTGATCCACCCGCCTTGACCTCCCAAAGTGCTGGGATTACAGGTCTGAGCCACCATGCCCGGGCTATTTTTCTTTCCCTCCCTCTCTCCCTTCCTTCCTTCCTTTCTTTCCTTCCTCTTTTCTTTTTTTCAAACAGGGTCTCACTCTGTTCCTCAGGCTGGAATGCAGTGATGCGATCTCGGCTCAATGCACCCTTGCTTTCCTAGCCCCAAGCGATCTTTTTACTTCAGCCTCCAGGTAGCTGGGACTACAGGCACACACCACCACGCCTGGCTAATTTTTGTATTGTTTTTTTTTTTTGTAGAGATAGGGGGTCTCACCATGTTATCCAGGCTGGTCTCAAACTCTTGAGCTCAAGTGGTCTACCCACCTCAGCCTCCCAAAGTGCTGGGATTACAGGCATGAGCCACCGTGCCCGGCCGATGCCTTATTTTTCACTGAACAACGTGTCATGGACATTTCTGAGCCAGTGCATACAGACCTGCCTCCTCCTCTGTGCTGTGCAGTATTCTGTATGGGAACTGGTTCATCCTTTATTTGCCCCCTGGCCTATGAATGGGCATTTCCATTGTTTCACACCCACACACAGCCCTGAGCAGGCCTCACTGTGCACTCCAGCAGTTTCTCCAGGATAGGTACCCAGCTGAACCCCTGGCACTACTGAAGAGGACGGGTACCAAATTTGTGATCGGTATTATACTAAAAACTTGTCCTCTGTAAGTCCAAACTAAGCTCTCCTTATTTTTGGAGTTCCAATCACTCTGTTGGGTTGGCTTTTAAAGCTGGGCCAAGGAGAACTTTTCAACCATCTTGGCTTGCCCTGTTGGTGGGTGGGAGACAGGGTTCCCGGCCTGGGGCAGTTTCAGAGAGAAGGGGAAGAACTCGCCCAGTCCCCAAATTTCTCTCCCATCTAAATGCCCTCCAACCTGAAAATGGAGATAATAGAGCTTCCCTCACAGTCATTCTGGGGACACTGCGAAAAACAGCCAGGATGGAGAGCTGGTGCAGAGGGACGAGGATAATAACAGTCGTGGTGCAATGTCCAGAAGCCTCGCCAGGCCGCCCGGAAGCCTCGCCAGGCCGCCCGGAAGCCTCACCATGCTCCAGGCACTCTTTGGAGGCCCACCACCATCTTCTCCCTTATGGTGCCTGACACACATCATTGTCATCACTTGCACTAATGCGAGTCCTACCAGTGGCTGGTGCTGGTTCTCACATGCTCCTCTGCATCACGCCTGATCCGCATCCTTCTAACCCGGTGGCCTATGAGTCCCCGTGGCTGACATTAGCTGCAGGGCTGGCCCAGAGCGCTGTCTCCCAAATTTGTATCCAGAATCCTTCCCCAATATTCCCAATGAAAACCCCAGGTGCTATGTGGACAGCTGGATCCAAAAGAGTTCTGGGATCAGTGGGACTTACCCAGTCTCAGCTACTCCAAGTTCTGGGAAACAGTGGGTTCTTTGGGCCTGGGCCAGGCCAGAGCCTCAGTTTCCCCATCTGTAAGATAGAGGTGGTTGCAGTCAGACTGGATAATTCCAAAGTGCATTTTTGTTTGTCTTGGACCTCCTGCCCTACCCTCTCCAGCTTATCGTCTCAGAAAACATGCTACTAAAAGGAATGGCCCAGTCTTGGCTCCTGTTAGCCTCTGTCTCAGGAGGGCAGGGGACCCAAGGACCAGGGAATCAGTCGGAAGTTCAAGTTCTACTCCTGACTTCAAGTTCTACTGTCTGCCTTCTAGCTGCAGCCCTAGATGATGTTTGCAAAGGCCCCTGTAACTTCGTGGGTGCTTAGTCATGGTCCCTCTCCTTTCCCTGCCTGGGCAGATCCCCTCACTTTTCTGAGCCTCAGTTTCCTTACCTCTGAAATGGCTGTGCCTCCCTGCCTGGCTCAGTGCCAGGGCTGTTTGAAGCTAGCAGAAGATGCTGGGTGGAAAGAACTTTGCAGGTAGAAAACGCCGGCCTGTTGGGAAGATTTATTGCTGGGACTGTAAGTGCGAGGTCCAAAGGCCATCGAGGCCGAGCCAGTCCCTGCCCAGAAGGCTGTACCAGGGACCAGGCTGCTCTCTCTCCACCCGCACTAGCTGAGCAGAAGGCCTTCTCCCTGAGGCCCTAATGTTTGGTGGTAGGGACAGGGGCTGGGCTCTATTTCAACAAATATTTACTCTTTTATTTTAGAGCGTCTGTCCCCCAAGCAGGGCCCTGGTCAGCGGCTCGATGACCAAGGCCTGGGGAGGGGCACAAGCAGCCTGAATCCTTCCCGTGCTCTCATCCCTCGTGTCCTGTGGATTCTCCTTCATTTTCCTTTCTCAACTGCAGCCCCAGGGGACCCTTGCCTCACCCGTGGCCCCTTGCTACCCCCGCCACCTTGACCTCCTCCTTTGTGCTCTCTCCACTTCCACTCTGACCACCAGGATTCTTTGTGTGTGTGTGTGTGTGTGCTTTGTTTTGTTTTTTTTTTGAGATAGAGTCTTGCTCTATCGCCCAGGCTGGAGTGTAGTGGCGTGATTCTGGCTCACTGCAACCTCTACCTCCTGGGTTCAAGCGATTCTCCTGCCTCAGCCTCCCGAGTAGCTGGGATTACAGGCACACACCGCCACGCCCAACTAATTTTTGTATTTTAGTAGAGACGGGGTTTCACCATGTTGGCCAGGCTGGTCTCGAACTGACCTCAAGCTATCCACCCGCCTTGGCCTCCCAGAGTGTTAGGATTACAGGCGTGAGCCACCGAGCCTGGCCTCGGGAGTCTTTGGAAAATAAGATTTGAGCAGTCTCTCCTGCCGAGTGCCAGCCTGTGCAGGGCCCTCAGGGGCAGTGGAGCCAAAAGGAGAGGAGACGGCGTCCCTGAGCTTTGTACCCTGCTAACCCCCGGCCACTGCTCCCTAGCTCATGTCCTGCTGGGATGCATCCCACATTCTACCACACAGATCTGTTCCAGCGCCAGACCACGCTTCCTCTCTCTCCCCTTGGTGCCTCCCCTCCCCAGCCTAGACCCCTTCCTTTCCCTCTGCCTTGACGCATCCTGCTCCCAGGCTGGGTAAGGGGAGTCCTGGTCTGTGTTTCCTCAATGGAGTTAGCTCCTCAAATCCTATCTGCATGTCTCCTGAGGGGGTCCGCAAGCCCCACAGGCAGAGGCACACCTGCATCACAGCAGGGGCCCTGAGCTCAGCCCTAAGTGGCTCCTGAAATGCTCCTGGACGCCTGAATGAATGCCCTCCGCCGGCCACCCGGGGCAGTTGGGAGTGTGAGACCTCAGGCTTGGCCCGGCAGAGCTATATTTAGACACCAGGGCCAGGGCAAGCTTCTGAGGCTGAGGAGGTGGCAGGGCCCACGGTGGGGCCCCAGGGGAACCGCCTCATCGAGGGGACTGTCCCTGGGTGAGAGGCCAGAGCCCATTCTGGTTGCTTTGGCTTCCACTGCCCCCAAAACGGCAGAGGAAGGATTCTATTTGAACAAAGGAGGCTCTCTGGCTGGTTTGGTGTGTGTATTATAGCTGGAAAAAATAAGTTCTGGGCTGGCTGGTCAGCTCCAAGGGTGGCCCAGGACTGGCGGGCTGGGGCGAAAGTGGGGGTTTCCTGGCCAGCCCCTGGGCTGGCTCCTGTCTGCTGCAGAAGCCTGTATGACTGACTGTCCTCCCCTCCATACCTCGGGCAGGCATCGTGCCAGGCCAGGGTGCGGCTGCCCGGCGGGTGAGGAGGGGCTGCCCTGGCCCCACTGCTCGCTGCCCAGCTCTTGGAGCGGGCTGGAGGCAGGATGGATGTTCGCAATAATTACCCAGCTGCAGCTTCCCCAGAGCTGCCGCCATAGCAACGGTGCCGGGCGCCCCAGCCGGCCAAGTGGCAGGAGGGGGATGTGGGCGCTGTGGGCAGGTCGGGGAGTGGGGTGGCACGAGCCCCAGGCACAGCCCCACTGGCTCCCTTTGTCAGCTCCCACACCGGCCCGCCCCTTCCCTAGAGGCCGGGGGAGGGGGGCTTTGTCTGGGCATAGGAAGGTTGGCACAGCCCTGAGGAGGCTCCAGCAGACGCCCCATTCCCACTGCCAGGGCCCATGTGGCAAGGGGGAGCAGGTGTCAGGAGGGCTGGGAACGCTCAGGGTCCCCATGGCTCAGGGTTCAGTGGAGGGTGTGCTGTGCCCCACCTGGCGGCCCGCCACACACCCGGGCTCCCCTGGTCTCATTGCCCACAGTGGCATCTTCTTTTTCTAGAAGGGAGTGTGTGGGCACTGGGCGCTCCCTGGGAAGGACTCCACTCACCCTGCCTTGCAGGGGTCCTCTTGGAGCAGGCCTTGGGCGGAACTGGCTTTGGGTGGGGCTTTACCTGTGGAGGAGGCCCTGGGAACCCCCATAATCCTGCCCTCATGGTACCCATCCCCTCTGTCTGTACTAGGAAGCCCTGACAGCCCCTCCCTCCTGTGAACATTCAGTCTGATGAAGAGACTGTGGTTAGCTCTGTTTTCCAGATGGGGAGACTGAGGCCAGAAAGGTCTAGGACTTGTCTGGGATCACAGAGCTAAAGTCTGTGGAGCCCCAACCCCATCCAGTGTTGCCACCACAGTCATCCGGCAGCACAGCCTGGTGGTGACCCAAGAGTGCACGGCCTGCGACCCAGGGGCCTGGCCGGCCTCGCTCAGTTTCAGTTTTCTCCTCTGTGAGATGGGGATGGAATTGGAGCTCTCTGTATGGGGTTGTTGCAGGGATTCAAGGAAACTGCATGGAACGCGAAACGCCTGGCATGTGGGCAGTGTTAGCTGCTATTGCTGTAGGAAATATTATTTTTTATTATTGTTGTTACAACACGTGGGGGCGGACCTCGATGCTCACCAAGGCCCCTTTTGGCTCTGGTCTCCTGGGGCGCTCCAGGTGGGCGCCAGTCACCACAGGCATGCTGGGAAGTGGGAAGCTCGCAGCCTACTGAGGTGGGTGTTAATCCCCTGATCCCACAAGTGCGTCTGGGTGTGGGCTGGGTGAGAGTAAGGGAGACACAGGGCTGAGGCGGAACCCGCGCTGGGTGATGAGACTCTGTTTATACAGAGTGATAGGGGCCTGTCCTGGGGTCATCCTGGAAAGGTCAGAAGAAGCACATTCTAGAAGGTGGCCTTGCTTGAGGAACCAAAGGGGAGCCAGAGTCCTGGAGCACAGGGAGGGACAGAAAGGGACAGGGAGACTGAGCGTGGAGAGGTCCACTAGGGAGGACCAGGCTCCTGGGGCTTCCAGGGCCACCCACGGAGGAGAGGGCTGTTTTTGAGACAGTCTTCCTCTGTCACTTAGGCCGCAATGTGGTGGCACGATCTTGGCTCACTGCAACCTCGACTTTCCGAGCTCAAGCGATCCTCCTGCCTCAGCCTCTCAGGTAGCTGGGACTACAGGTGTGCACCACCACACCTGGCTAACTTTTGTATTTTTTGTAGAGATGGGGTTTTACCATGTTGATCAGGATGGTCTCCAACTCCTGGACTCAAGTGATCCTCCCACCTCGGCCTCCCAAAGTGCTTGACTGCACCTGGCTGAGAGATTTTGGAGTGATTCTAGAAGCTGGGGAAAGCTGGCAAGGGGCTTTAAATAGAGGAGGTCAGTATGTATGTGTTGAACGAAGGAAAGCTTTATTCTGCCTTGGCCAACCGCAGAGCCCCTCTCCCTTCACCTTTCCCTCCTTCCTATCTCACACCCCCTCCCTCATCACCCCAGCCCTCCCTGGTTGGCTCAGTTTTGTCATTTATCGCCACTGCCCCTAGGAACCCACAGTCATATGGTGGAAGATTGACAAGTAAAGGGAAGACTCCTAGTGCAGCAATCTGGCCAATATGGAGGAGTGTTCTGAGGAAGGACAGCTGACACCGGGCCAGTCAGGGCATTGCCTGAGAGGGGTGTTGAAGGATTAATAGGAGCTCACTAGGCTGCCGAGGCAGAGGACACAGCATCTGCATAGGCTCAGCAGAGTATGCTGCGGAAGATTTTTAGTCCTTTCATGGGATAGTGACAAATAAGGGTAGCTACATTTATTGAGCACCCACTGTATATCCTAGTCTAGGGCTACACACAAGCTTATTGGAATCGCACAATTGAAACCCTGCTCCCCTTGTGGCAGACCTATTTCACTTTTATGGATGAGAAATCGAAGTTCAGATAAGTAACTTGCCCAAGGTCACACAGCAACCCCAAAGCCCATGCTCTTAATGACCCAGGGAGTGGTAAGGGGTGGGTTGGAGAGACAGGCCAAGCTGGCACAGGAACGATCCTGAAGGCCAGACTAGGGTGTCAAGACCTAATCCTGGGGCCACTAGCGGCCCATGGTAGGGTTTTGAGTAAGAGCAGGGGGTCTGGCCTGTGTCTGAGACAAAGACTCTGTGGCCTCTGTGGAAGGTATACAGGGTAGCTGAGACCAGCCTGAAAGCTACTGCAGTAGTCCAGGCGAGGGCTGACCCCAAGGGGGACATGCTTGGGGAAGGGAAGGAAGGGATGTCTTTAGGGGAGACAGTGAGACAAATGCAAGGCCAGGGGAGCAGGCTGAGGCCACTGGCTGAAGTGCAGATCGAGATCGGAGTTCGGGTCCAATGAGTCTAACAGCGAGTTGACGCTCTTTCCTGCTTTCCAGTCAGTTATTATTTCCCTGATATGTAAAAGGCCACATCTTCTGGCTGAGCGTGGTGGCGGGTGCCTGGAATCCCAGTTACCCGGGAGGCTGAGGCAGGAGAATTGCTTGAACCCGGGAGGTGGAGGTGTAATGAGCCAAGATCGTCCAAACTGCCCTCCAGCCTGGGGGAGAGAGTAAGACTCGGTCTCAAAAAAAAAAAAAAAAAAAAAAAAAAAAAGACTTCACATTTTCTCCCTTATAAAATTATAGGCGTTTTTTAAAAAGGTAGGTGGGAGAGGGTAGTTCTTAACCCCCAATGGCGACAATGGCGCTGGCTGCTGGTGGCTCTTGGGCTTGGTGGTACCACTGGGGGTTTTCTCCAGAGTCTCCAAGGCCCCCAACAGGCTGAGGGCAGAAGGCCTTGCTCGTGGCAGCAGCGACCCTCAAGTGTGCATATGGGACCCGGCATTTGTGAGGGGTCCAGCAGGAGTCAGGCTGCCCTAGATCCGTTCCAAAAGTTGGTGGGGCTGCAGAAATTGGAGAAGCTTCTGGAAGTCTGGCAGCAGCACACTTGACCTCTCTCTCTGGGCTTCCCGAGGCTGGGCTGGTGAACCGAGGCCCTCTGGCCTGCCCGCTGCTCTGGGAATATTGTCACCAGCAGGCCAGGCAGGTGGCGGCTCGAGCTGCAGGTGCTGTGTCACCTGAGCCGGGGTCATGGCCGTTCCACAGGGGAGGGAGCCAGGCTCACAGCACAGCCTGCCCGCCGGCCCTCTTCCCCACTGCCACAGAGGAACCCGGGCCAAGAGCCTTTCCTGGCCCAGAATCTGGAATGAGGATGCTGTTTTCTCTACCCCACCCACACCCAAGCCCCTACCAGGGGTCAGGTGCCAGTGGGAACTACGACTAGGGAGAGGGTCCAGCACCTACAAGGCATGGCCCAGCCTGGCTGCCTGTCCCCCTGACTCACTCTACTGCCCCCCTTTGCTGTCGCTCAGACATTTCAAGTACGAGCCTACTTCATGCCTTTGCACCTGCTGTTCCCTTTGCCTACAATGCCCTTTCCCCAGTGTCCCCGGGGCAAACTCTACAGTGCCTTTTTTTTTTTTTTCTTTTTTTCTTTTTTTGAGACAGGATCTCACTCTGTTTTCCAGGCTGAAGTGCAGTGGCACAACCATGGTTCACTGCAGCCTTGCCCTTTCCTGGGCTCAAGCGATCCTCCCACCTCAGCCTCCAAGAGCAGCCCTGGATTTACCTTCTGGCTTTGCTACTTAACCCTCAAGTGGCCTTGGACAGTCACCATTTTCAGCCTCAGTTTCCCCACCTGTCAATGGGGGCTGGTAGAAGACAGAATGAGATGGTGAGTGTTGGCCAGCCCAGACAGAGTAGACAGGAGGCTCGGGCTCCTTTCTCCTCTCCCTTCCCTGTCCTCTCCCTTCCCTAGGAGAGGAGTGGGGCCAAACCAAACCAAAACCAAACAAAATTGCTGGAAGCCTGACAGGCCTAACGATGGTTTGTAAGATGCCCTGCTTGAGCCGGATGTGCTGTCAGCTTGGCGTCCAGATGGGCACCCCAGAGCAGGGCACGCCTGGCCAGCACAGTGCACAGATGGTGAAAGCACAGGAGGCCACAGCCAGGCCTCCGGAGGCAGAGCCAGGACTGCAGCGACGGGCAGTGGAGGTGGCAGTGGCCCCTCAGCCTCCAGGCCGTTGCTTCCTCCTAGTGGGCCTCAGCTGCCCGGGTCGGGCTCTGCCACCGGCAGTTGCACTGCGGGACACCAAGCATTGCCAGCCTTCAGGAATCCTTCTCCATCCCTGACCCTGTCCCCCTGTGACAAGGCAGACAGCAGAGGTCACAGGAGCAGACAGGCTTGAGCTCTGTGCCTGGGAGGTAGTAGAGTCAGGACATGAACCCCAGGCTCTGTCTGCACTGCCAGGTCCCCTCCAAAACACCCAAGATCCTTGCAGGGTGGGGCAGTCCTTCTGGCCTCAGCACTCTGAGATTTTCTTCTCCCAGAATCTTGCAAGGCAATCTGTGCAGCTTAGGCCACCACTATTCCCACCCCACAGATGGTACAGGGCACAGCTTCGTTCACTTTGAACCTCGTTTGGAGCATGATAAGCCCCTGCTCAGAGCCCACCATAGCCTTCTGCCGTCCCTGGAGGAATCCAGCACCCATGAGGCAGGGCCCAGTCTGGCTGCCTGTCCCCCTGGCTCACTCTACTGCCCCTCTTTGCTGTCACTCAGACATTTCAAGCACGAGCCCACCTCATGCCTTTGCACCTGCTGTTCCCTCTGCCTACAATGCCCTTCCCCAATGTCCCCAGGGCAAACTCCACACAGCCTTTTTTTTTTTTTTTTTGAGACTGAGTCTGGCTCTGTTGCCCAGGCTGGAATGCAGTGGCCGGATCTCAGCTCACTGCAAGCTCTGCCTCCCAGGTTTACGCCATTCTCCTGCCTCAGCCTCCAGAGTAGCTGGGACCACAGGCACCCGCCACCTCGCCCAGCTAGTTTTTTGTATTTTTTAGTAGAGACGGGGTTTCACCGTGTTAGCCAGGATGGTCTCGATCTCCTGACCTAGTGATCCGCCCGTCTCGGCCTCCCAAAGTGCTGGGATTACAGGCTTGAGCCACCGCGCCCGGCCCACACAGCTTTTTTAAAATTTTTTTTTTTTATTTTTTTGAGACAGGATCTCACTCTGTTGCCCAGGCTGAAGTGCAGTGGCACAACCATAGCTCACTGCAGCCTCGACCTTCCTGGGCTCAAGCGATCCTCCCATCTCAGCATCCAAGAGTAGCTGGGATCACAGCGTGCGCTACCACGCCTGGTTTTTTGGTAGAGATGAGTCTCTCTCTATGTTACCCAGGCTGATCTTGAACTCCTGGCCTCAACAGATCCTCCCGTCTCAACCTCTCAAAGTGCTGGGATTATAGGCCCCCAACTCACACGTCTTCAAGTCTCTACTCTCACATCCCCTCCTCCTCCAAGCCCTCCCTGACCATCTGAAGGCACCTCCTCCTCAATTGGCGTTCTTTGAGTCTGCTCTCTTCTTAGTGCTCGTATTATACTTATCATGATTGCCTCTCACACCTCTGCCCCTGAGAATGTGAGCTCCAAAAAGGTGGGAGCTTTCTCTTATTCAAGGCTGAATCCCAGGGCCTAGCACCATGCCGGGTACAGAGGAGTCACTGATACATTTGTTGAATGAATGATCAAATGAACAAATTCATCACTCAGCAAACATTTATGAGCACCTATTGTGGTCAAGATATTGCTGTCGGTACAGGACGCAGGGAACCAAATCCCTCGTACCGGGGCCTCAAGGGGACACAGAGCAGAGAACAGAAGGTAGTGAGGATCCTGATAGGCCTGGATTCTCATCCAAGCCCATCCTCCATTTCCCAGTTGAATGGTCTGTGGCTTGGCATTTGGCCTGTCTGAGCCTTACAGTCCTCATCTATAAAGTGGAATTGAAAATACCTCCCCACTACCCCACCCCAGCATCCTCCCTACCAACCCACCCCAGCCTCCTCTCCACCCTAGTCTCCTCCCCACCCCAGCCTCCTGCCCACCAACCCACCTCAGCCTCCTCCCCACCCCAGCCTCCTCCCCATCCCAGCCTCCTCCCTACCAACCCACCTCAGCCTCCTCCCCACCCCAGCCTCCTCCCCACCCCAGCCTCCTCCCCATCCCAGCCTCCTCCCCACCCCAGCCTCCTCCCCACCAACCTACCNAGCCTCCTCCCCATCCCAGCCTCCTCCCCACCCCAGCCTCCTCCCCACCCCAGCCTCCTGCCCACCAACCCACCTCAGCCTCCTCCCCATCCCAGCCTCCTCCCCACCCCAGCTTCCTGCCCACCAACCTACCCCAGCCTTCTCCCCATCCCAGCCTCCTTCCCACCCCAGCCTCCTCCCCAACAACTCTCCCCAGCCTCCTCTCCACCCTAGTCTCCTCCCCACCCCAGACTCTTCCCCACCCCAGCCTCCCTGGCAGATCTATACTCCATTATTTACATGGCAGCCAGAGGGGCCTTTCTTTTTCATTTTCTTTTTTCTTTTTTTCTTTACTTCCAAAAAGTATTTATTTATTTATTTTTGACTAGGTAACAAATTTGCATGGCTCAAAATTCAAAAGGTGCAAGAAAAAATGTAGAAACGATCCCTCCCACCCAGTCCAGCCAGCCGGGACTCCTCCTCACAGGCAGGCAGCTTCTCCTATTTTCATCTCTCATGCCAGAGATAATTTTATGCATATACAATGCATACCTTTTTTTTTTTTTAAGCCTACAGTAGCATACTGTGCATGTGGTTCTGTCTTGTTCAGTTTTCATTTGACAATTTAATCTGGAGACTTTTCAGAGGGTCTTTTATTTTTTATTTTTTTGTAGAGACAGGGTCTTGCTCTGTCGCCCAGGTTGGAGTGCAGTGATGTGATCATAGTTCACTGCAGCCTCAACCTTCTGGGCTCAAGTGATCCTTCCCACTCAGCCTCTTGAATAGCTGGGACTACAGGTGTGCACCATCACACATAGCTAATTTTTTATTTTTTTAATTTGAGACGGAGTCTCCCTCTGTCACCCAGACAGGAGTGCAATGGCGCAATCTTGGCTCACTGCAACCTCCACCTCCTGGATTCAAGCAATTCTCCTGCCTCAGAGTAGCTGGGAGTTCAGGCATGCGCCACCATGCTCGGCTAATTTTTTTTTTTTTTTTTTAGAGATGGGGTCTCGCCATGTTGGCCAGGCTGGTCTTGAACTCTTGACCTTAGGTCGTCCACCCGCCTTGGCTTCCCAAAGTGCTGGGATTACAGGTGTGAGCTACCACACCTAGTCTTAATTAAAAAAAAAAAATTATAGAGACAGGGTCTTGCTATTTTGTCCATGTTGGTCTCAAACTCTTACCCTCAAATGATCCTCCCATCTCAGCCACTCAAAGCACTAGGATTACAGGCACAAGCCACTGTGCCTGGCATTCAGGGGATCTTTTTAAAATAGATAACCAATCCAATAAATAGATAAACCAATAAAACAGATAACCAATCCGTCCCCTGCAAACCAGCCCTGTGGCAGATCTTCATCATTCTTAGAATAAAATGAAAACGTCTAGAGGGTCTCCCAGGAGCTGGCCGCTGCCGTCATCTCTGACCCCTCCTCCCACCTCCCTCCCGCTGGCTCACTGTGCTCCAGCCATGCTGGCCCACTGTGCTCCAGCCATGCTGGCCCCTCTCTGCTCCTCCAGTACTGCAGGCGAAGCCCCTCCCAGGCCTCCTGCACTTGTGGTTCTCTCGACCTCTTCCTCTGAAAGCCTCTCAGCTCCCTCTCTGTTTTTCCAGGTCCGTCATCAATTGCCACCTTCCCAGGGAGGCTCTCCTTGATTATCCTAACTGAAATCTTCCCCCTCCCCTCTGTCCCTTTACTCACCTTCGTTTTCTTGGTATACCGATTACCATTTTTGAGGAGATGTATTTGGCCACTGTCTGACTCTTCCACCAGCCCGAGTTCCATGAAGTGAGAGCACTGGCTCTGTTTCGGTTACCGTCCATCCTGACACCTGGATTTCAACAAATACTCCAGCTGGGCACAGTTGCTCATGCTTGTAATCCCAGCTCTTTGGGAGGCTGAGGCAGGTGGATCACCTGAGGTCAGGAGTTCAAGACCAGGTGAAACCTCGTCTCTACTAAAGATACAAAAAATCAGCTGGGCGTGGTGGCAGGTGCCTGTAATCCCAGCCACTCGGGAGGCTGAGGTAGGAGAATTGCTTGAACCCAGGAGGCAGAGGTTGCAGTGAGCCGAGATACGCCACCGCACTCCAGCCTGGGGGACAGAGCAAGACTCCGTCTCAAAAAACAAACAAAAAATCAGGTACTCCATAAATATTTGTTCTCTGAGCTAATTCATGGGTCCCCATTTTACAGATGAGGAAACTGGAGGTGCAGAGAAGGGGAATCCCTTGCCCAGAGTCAGGGTGGAGTCATTGAAAGTCAGCCAGCCCAACCTCGGTTCCCATTGGAGTTCCAGTCTCCATTTCCTAGCTATGTGGTCTGGGGCTGGACTTTTGCCCCCTCTGAGCCTGCCAGTCCTCACCACCCATCCTGGAGTCTGTGAGAAAAATGAGATGGGTGTCCCTGGTGCTTTCCTGGGGGACCACCAGGAGCCCCACCTGGACTCACTAATGACCATCTAATACAATGAGAAGGTTCCCGGCCATTTTTAAACAACAATCCCAAGGAAATATTTTTTAAATCCTGAGGCGTACTAGGGAACAGCTCTGAATTATTAACTGTTCGACAGCCCTGCTATATTTCTTGACAGAGTTTATTCTGATATGCACTATTTTCCTCCTGGTAATTTATGAGAAGTTCATTCTCTTCTTCAGGAAATTGTACCCCATTCTCCTGAGCATCCCACCCCAACTAGAATGTTTCCTGGGTAAATTCAACACACTTTTATCCTTATAATTTATTTTTTATTATTTTATTTTATTTTATTTTATTTTATTTTATTTTTTGAGACGGAGTCTCGCTCTGTCGCCCAGGCTGGAGTGCAGTGGCGCCATCTCGGCTCACTGCAAGCTCCGCCTCCCAGGTTCACACCATTCTCCTGCCTCAGCCTCCCGAGTAGCTGGGACTACAGGCGCCTGCCACCGTGCACGCCACCACGCCCAGCTAAATTTTTTGTATTTTTAGTAAAGACAGGGTTTCACCGTGTTAGCCAGGATGGTCTCGATCTCCTGACCTTGTGATCCTCCCACCTTAGCCTCCCAAAGTACTGGGATTACAGGCATGAGCCACCGCGCCCCGCCAGGGGTGCTGTTTTCAGTAGGCATCTAGGACAGAGGTCTCCATCCCTCCTCTCCCTGCAATTTTGTCCCCCAGGAGACCTTTGGCAGTATCTGAAGATTTTGGTGTCGCCACTGGGGGGTGGGTGCTACTGGCATCTAGTGGGTAGAGGCCAGAGATGCTGCTAAACATTCTACAGTGCCTGAGACAGCCTGCACAACAGAGTCATCAGCCCAAGTGTCACTAGTACCAGGGCTGAGAATCCCTGCAGAAGGCCTGTGAACCATCACAAGGCCTTGAGCTTTTCCTCTGAGTGATCCAGAAGCCGGGAGAGGGCTTGAAGCAGAGGAAAGACACCACCTGTTTTAGAAGAACTCCTGTGACTGCTGGGCAGGAAATGGGCTGTATTGGGGAGTAGGGGTGGCAGATGTGTCCTCGGATGCCAGTGTAGAATCCACTCTGCCACTCACTGAACTCAGCACTAGGTGCTGCATACACAGCCACACACAGGACACCAGGGCCTGCCCTCCCTGAACTTATGTTCTACTCAGGGGAGAAAGACAGACAAAGCCTTGCTCTGTCCCAGGCCCTCGACTGGCTCCTCCCATCACCCTTGGGACCAGCCTCAGGGCCCCAGGGCTCTGTTGATCCCTTGCTGGCCTCTCCAGTACCCTGCTCCTCCTCGCTTACTCCTGTATCCTTTGGATGTACCAGATGTGTGCTGGCCCTGGGTGGGGCAGGTCCTTGCAATGCAGTGTCCTCTGCCCCAGCGCTCACAAGGCCCTTTCCTCTTTCCCTCTTGATGCTTCTCTTTCTCTCTCTCTCTCTCTCTTTCAGACAGGGTATTGCTCTGTAGCCTAGGCTGGGGTGCAGTGGCACAATCATGGTTCACTGCAGCCTTGAGTTCCTGGGCTCAAGTGATCCTCCTGCCTCAGCCTCCTGAGTATCTGGGACTACGGGTGCGCACCAGTATGACCAGCTAACTTTTTCATGTTTTCTACAGACAGGGTCTCACTATGTTGTCCAGCTGGTCTCTAACTCCTGGCCTCTGGCAATCCTACTGCCTCAGCCTCCCAAAGTGCTGGGATTACAAGCATGAGACACAGTCCATGGCCCCCGATTCTTCTCAGATGTTACCTCCTTTGAGAAAAGCTCCTCCACCCCCAGCCACCCTGTGGAAACAGCCTTTCCCTCACCTTCTCCCTTCTGGCTCCTTACTCTGCTTCTCTTCAGCCATCCTTCACCCTCCCATTCATCCAGGCTTCCATCTGTTCATTTGTTCATTCATTCACTCAACAAATACAGTGGCTCGCACCTGTAATCCCAGCACTTTGGGAAGCCGAAGAGGGAGGATCCCTTTCTTTCTTTTTCCTTTTTTTGAGATAGAGTCTGGCTCTGTCACCCCACACTGAAGTCCAGTGGTGTGATCTTGGCTCACTGCAACTTCTGCCTCCCAAGTTCAAGTGATTCTCCTGCCTCAGCCTCCCGAGTAGCTGGGATTACAGGCGTGCGCCACTGTGCCTGGCTAGTTTTTGTATTTTTAGTAGAGATGGGTTTCACCATGTTGACCAGGCTGGTCCTGCACTCCTGCCCTCAGGTTATCTGCCTGCCTTGGCCTCCCAAATTGCTGGGATTACAGGCGTGAGCCACCGTGCCCAGCCAGGGGAGGATCTCTTGAGCCCAGGAGTTCAAGACCCGTCTGAGCAACGTAGTGAGACCCTGTCTCTACAAAAAAAAAAAGTAAAAATTAGCCAGGCAAGGTGGCACATGCCAGTAGTTCCAGCTATTTGGGGGGCTGAGGCAGGAAAATTTCTTGAGCCCAGAAGTTTGAGGCTGCAGTGAGCTATGATCACACTATTGCATTCCAGCCTGAGTGCAGTTTATTTAAAACCTTTATATTTAAAATAAACTAATACTCAATGAGCTTGACTTAGTCCCAGATGCTGTGCTAGGTACAGGGGCCTATGGAAGAATGGGACAGACAGCCCTAGGCCCATGCCGGTTCGAGTCCCGGGGGACAGATGTTACTAATCATGCAAGCACACGCCTGCAGCTGTAAGAAGAACTATAAATACAAGTCCAGGTTGGGGGTCCAGGAGGGCTTCTTTGTGGAAGCAACTGCTGACTTGAGATCTGAAGGGGATAGGAGGTAGGTGGGTGAAGTGTGGGTGTGTTGGCTCTGAGGCTGGGGATGGGTGGCGGAGGAGTGTTCTAAGCCTTGGAGTGGATGAGAGCGTGGTGCCTGTTGGGGACTGCAAGGAGACCACATAATAGCAGAGCATGGAGGGATCAGAGATTGTGTGCAGGCAGTGGAAGACGAGGGCCAGAGGTAACTCAGTCCCAGTAAGGAGCTCCAGGATAGCCAGTGGGAGACTTGAGGCAGTGGGAAGTGGGGGCTAATTTACATCATAACTCCTCCTACTGCTCTCAGAGAATGACCTGAAGTAGGGTCTGGAAGGCAGTGGGGAGCCCTAGTGATGGGTGCTGTGGTGTCCAGGTTAGAGGGGGTAGGGCCTTAGTTGGGAGGTGGTAGGGGAGTTGGAGAGAGAGTTAGAGGTAAAATAGATGGGCCCTGGGAATAGAGTGGATATGAGAACTAAGAGCAAGGGAGGAGTGAAGGGCTCATTTGCCCACTAAATTGCCCCTTACCTAAGTGGAACCAGGCAGGGCTCATGCTGGGCACTAAGGAGTCTACCAGTTCAGGGGCCCTCCTCTCCATCCATCCATTCACCCATCCACCCATTCACCCATTCACCCTCCCATCCAGCCTCCCATCCATCCATTCACCCATCCATCCTTTCATCCAACAACCCTCTTATCCAGCCTCCCATCCATCCATCCATTCACCCACCCACCCTGCCAACCAGCCTCTTATCCAGCCAGCCAACCAGCTGGCCAGCCAGTCAGCCTCTCATCCATCCATCTATTTTCCATTCATCCAGCCATTCACCCATTAATCCATCTAGCCTCCCATCCATTCATCCGTCCATCCATCCATTCATCCATCCATCCATCCATCCATCCATCCATTCATCCATCCATCAACCCATCCATCCATCTTCCCATTCATCCCTCCACCCATCCATCCACCCATTCATCCATCCATCCTCCCATTCATTCATCAATCAGCCTCCTGTCCATCCATCCATCCATTTATTTATTCATTCATTCATCCATCCATCCACTCACCTATCCATCCAGCCTCCCATCCATTCATCCAGTCAGCCAGCCTCCCATGCACCCTACTATCTATCCATCCAGCCAAATGGCCAGCCAGCCTGCCTCTCATCCATCCATGCATTTGTCCATTCATCCAGCCAGCCATTCATCCATCCAGCTTCCCATTCATTCATCTATCCACCCATTCATCCATCCAGACTCCCATCTGTTCACCCATCCATCCATCCATCCATCTATCCATCTATCTTCCCATCCAGCCACCTGTCCATCCATCATCCATCCATCTATCTATTCATCCATCCATCCACCCACCCTCTTGTCCATCCGTTCATTCATCCATCCACCCATCTAGCCAGCCAGCCTGTCATTCATCCATCCAGCCAGCCAGCCTCCCATCCATCCATCCATCCATCCATCCATCCATCCATCCATCCATCCATCCATCCATCCATCCATCCATTCATCCAGCCTCCCATCCATCCACCTATCCATCTATCATCCATCCATCTATCCATTCATCCATCCATCTATCCATTCATCCATCCATCTGCCCACCCTCCTGTTCATCCATTCATTCATCCATCCACCCATCCATCCAGCCAGCCACTCATTCATCCAGCCAGCCAGCCAGTCTCTCATCCATCCAACCATCCATCCATCCATCCATCCATCCATCCATCCATCCATCCATCCACCCATCATCCCATCTATCCATCTATCCATCCATCCATCCATCCATCCATCCATCCATCCATCCATCTATCCATCCATCTATCCATGCATCTATCCATCCATTTATTTATTCATTCATCCATCCATTGATTCATCCACCCACCCATCCATTCATCTATCCATCCAGCCTCTCATCCATCTACCCATTCATTCATCTATCCATCCATCCTCCCATTCATCCATCCATCCATCTTTCTACTGTGCATTCCTCAGCATCTACTCTATCAGGCTGAGGGTTGAGACCCAGGGACCAGAAGGCCTAGGATTCAGCCAGCTAACACTGGGAATCTGGAAGTCCAGTTTCAGTCAGTGGATCTTAGCAAGACTAGAAGGGGCCTTAGCTGTTGCAGAAGGCAGATGCCATTGTTCCAGGGACACTAAGGCCTGGGGAAGCTCAGGGGCCCATCTAAGATTACATGACTAGGCAGCAAGAGCATCAGGCCTGGAACCAGAGAGGCCTCATGCCTCCCACTGCAGCCCTTTCTCCATGTGTCTTGGTAACTGTGCGTGGCACCTGTAGATCCCCAAGGAAGCCCTGCAGCTGGCAGAGGAGCGGCCTTCTTGTGCCCAGGCCCCTTCTTGCAAGCCTCCTTGTCCCACCCCCACCCTCACCCCAACAGCTGCAAGAGAGACCTGGCTGGGAAAATGCTTCTGTGTTGCCCAAAGGCCCTGGGATGCTGATTCATGGCTCACAGGAGCTGCCTGTTAAATATGTGGAGTTTGGCTATAGCCTGTGCCTGTCTCTTTAAGGAGACCTTGGGCCTCCTTGCTCAGCCAACATTCCCTGAGGAACTGGGCAGGCCTAGAGGCTCCCCTGGCATAGGCCCACTGACTTCAAGTTGTTAAGGCAGCCTGGGGTGGGGCCCACAGATCCTTGGGTGGGGCAGGGAGGACCAGGGGCTCAGAGGAGTCCTCCCTTATCCAAGATCTTAGTCTTTGGAAGGGAGGGAAACTAGACCCCAGACCAGGCAGCTGGACCCCAAAGTCTGGGTTCGTGGCACTTGGGAGGTCCTGGGTTAGGATGACCAGCTGTCCAGCTTGCCTGAGACTGAGGGGTATAACTGTGATGGTCCCAGGCAAACTGGGATTCCATCAAGACCAAAGCCATCCCCATGCCTGGGCAGGCAGCCTTCTCTGCTGACTGAGCTCTGTGGGGTGCAGAATTCCTGGATTCCAGAGGCTTCCCCACCTGAGACATAGCTGTGTGACCTTGGGCAGGGCTCCTAATATCTCTGAGCTTTCATTTCTTCAGCTGTAACATGAGGGTGTGGCCACTGCCCTGCCCCTTTCAGGCCAATGGGAGAGTGCTGGGAGGTAATGGCTGCCAGAGTAACTTCATCCTTCATTTGAATCTCTGTGCCCTGGAACAGATGTCTTTTGAGCCTCTGGATAGCCCAATGTGGGGAAGAGGGTTCATTGATTCACTCAGCACAGGGCCTGGCGCATAAGAGGTGCTTAGTGCATATTGAATTAATGCATGCATGGAAAGTTAAATGTGCATCTGTGCCTCCTCTGTGCACAGAGCTGGAGAAACAGAAGAATAAGACCATCTTGGCTCTCAAGGAGGTCATCTTTAGTGAGAGGGGGACAGAAAAGGAGTCAGTGTCCAGAGTGGCCTCGTTTGGAGCTTCTGAGCTGTACTACTTCCCAGCCAGGAGAACTTGGGAAGCTCTCTTTACGGCTGCATGCCTCAATAATCTCCCTGTGAAAACAGCATTAAAAATGGCACCCTCCCTGTAGGTTGTTAAAGAAGTAAGCCATGTGCATACAGCTCAGTGCCCGGCATGGTGTCAGTTATTATGACTGCAAAATTGTTATGTGAGGGAGGCAGATGGGAGGAGGGAAGTTGCCAGGAGAGGGGGCAGCAGCATAGGGAAGAGCCAGGAACCTGAGGGTGACCTTGGGGAGGGTGCCTGGCCTCTGTCTCACTGGTGGTTACAGGAGGAGTTGGAAGCCAGCATCTCTTGGGCCTCTGGGGTCTGCCAGCTTGTGAGTCTGCACTGAGCCTTCAGGAAGCTCAGCTCCCTACCATGGCGGGGCTGGAGGAGGTGGGGTGGAAAGGCTGGCACTCCCGGGTGCAAGCCCCTCGCCTGCCCACAGCTTGACTGGGCAAGGGTTGGATCCAAGCACAAATCATGCAGCTGGTTGCTGTGCCAAGCAATCTCCAGCCCTTTCACAGGACCACAGTCTAAATCCACCCCCTGCTGAGCAAGGTCGGGGCAACCATTTCCTGTCCCAGAGCCACCTCTTCCCCAGGCCCTGTCCACACAGACCTCCTTCAGCTCTGCCAGGGAGGCCCTGTCATCCTCCATGAGCAGACGAGGAAGCTGAAGCATCCCTGAGAGCAGGCAGAGCCAAGAGGGCAGGACGTGGGCAGTCAGTCTCCGCCTGCTGCCTCCTGGGCTCCGGGGCATTCACGGGCCAGGGACAGATGACAGGGCTTCTCCCCTGGGGGAGGACACAGTGGCACCAGGGCATTATCCAAGACCACCACCCATGCCAGCAGGCCTACAGCCCACAGGCTCCGGTGCCCAATGCTGCTGGTGTCTGCCCTGCTCCAGGATTCCTGGGGGACTCTGTGGCCAGGCTCACTCATGACGCAAAGGCCAAAGTGGCTCCAGCTGACTCCTCTGCTAGCTCAGGAGATCAAGTCCAGGGCCAGGGGCTCCACAGTGAACCAGAGGGTAAAGGGTCCACAGCCTGCCACTGCACTGGGCGGGCAAGGGTCCCGAGCCACTTCCGGGCACCCGCTCACTCGCTCGGCGGCATTTGCCATAATTATCCAGCCATCCCCTTCAAGTATATGGCAACCATAGCAACAGACAGATGTTCTGTCCCAGCCACGGTCCACAGCAAGGCAGGAGCCAAGCACAAAATTTAACCCTTTCCAGCTCAAGCAGGCAAGGACGAGACTGGTCCATGGGCCCAGAGGCCCAGAGACCCTGGCCAGGCACCCAACCTTGCTGGACTCTGTTACATGGGACTACAGGAATCCTGAGCACCTGTTCACCTGTGATCCTTACTCTCCCTTGTTTGCCCCCTTCCACCTCTTCTACTTACATTTTCTTTCTTCCCAGGACCGAAAGAGGGGGATGAGGGATAGAGGTTGTATCTGAAAGGCTGGGGTGAGGCTGGTTGAGCTCTGAGTGCTAGTTATGGTGTAGGCTGAAGAGCACTGGATGCAGAGTTAAGTGGGCTGAGCCAGGCTCCTGCTGTGGTTCTGCCTCTGGTTTGCTGGGTAACCTTGGGCAAGTGACTTACCCTCTCTGAAGCTCAACTGCTGCTTTTGTACAAAATAAGGGGGGTAGACAAGTTCTCATTCCACAAATATTTATCAGTCATCTACTGAGTGTCAGGCCTTGTGCTAGGCCCTGAGGAGACTTCAGGGAACAGGATCCATGGGGTGCTTACACCCCAGTGAAGGGACAGGGCATTGACAATAGACAGGTCCACAACACATGGGGTGCCTGGTATTTTTGTTAAATGCCATGGAAGACCTTAAAGGGCCCTCAGATGGAGAGCGAGAGGGGTGGGAGCAGGGCTGCTTGAGACAGGTGGTCGGGGGCCTCTGAGGAGGTGACCCTTGAGCTGGGGTGCAAGTTGGAGCAGGAGCCAGCACACAAGGATTAGGGGAAGAGTCCCTGGCAGAGGGACCAGCCAGGGCAAAAGGCCTGTGGAGGGAGGGAATGAGCATGGCCATCTGGGAGCAGCGGGAGTGACCCACAGGCAGTGAACCGGGGAGGGCAGGAGTAGTTGCAGTCCCAGCCGCAGAGGGCAGGGCATAGCAGCCGCCTGCTCTAGACTCTGGGAAGGTTCTAGCAGGGGCAACCTGGCCCAACTTCCCCGTGGGCTCTAGGCCCCCAGCGGGTAATGGCCCAGCCTGTCAGCCCGACCCCAGCAAATCCGGCTTCCCCCAGATGCTGATGGCCCAGCTTTAGGGAGACAGGGCTTCAGCTGTTCCCCAGCTGGCCCCACTCACTGGCTCACTCACTAGGCTTTGCCCCAGAGGCCACAGGGCTGAGCCTATACCTGGGGCTCCTGACGCAGCGGGGCCCCACCTGGGTTAGCTATTAATGAGTAGAGCATGGGTGAGCTCCAGGGTGCACAGAGAGGGCCCCTCAGGCCAGCAGACCCAGGTCTAGCCTGCCTCTGCCACTCCTTGTTTTGTGGCCTTGGACTTAGCACTTAGCTTCCCCGAGCCTCAGTTTACTCTCCTGGGAAAGGGCTTAGTAAAACTTCTCCCTAGCTCAGTCCCACCCACCCCGCTCTCCCCTGGTTCACTCAACTCTGGCCTCACTTACTGTTTTCGGAACACACACAGCTCAGTCCTGTCTCACAGCCTTTGCTGTTTACTGCTTCCTCCACCTGGAATATTCTTCCTCCACACACACTTAGTCCTTCACATCACTGGGTCTCAGCTCAGTGCCACCTCCTCAGAGAGACCACCCGGATCACCGCAGTCAGACTGGAGCCACCCCTCACACCATGTGTCTGAGCTGTACTTTATGTACTCATAGAATGTACAAATTTTATTTCTTTATTCAGCAATTATTTCCTCTGTGCCTGGCACTGTCCTCGGTGCTGGGGACAGGGCAAGGAACAGAATAGACAGCTCCTGTCTGCCCTTCCCAGAGGGCACATCCTTGTGGATGAGACACACAAAGAAAGCAGGGAGAGGGGTGAGGAGCTGGGGGGACTATGGCAATTTTAGACTTGGTGGCGAGGAGGCCACACAGAGCTGGTGACATCTGAGCAGGGAGCTGAAGGAGAGAGGCAGAGTTTGGGGATCTATGGGAGGGGTCTGGGGAGGACGTATTTGCCTCCCTAGCTGGAAGCTGCCTCCAGGGGTGAGGGCACGGTGTGCCTTCTTGTTCCATTCTTGGTCCCCAGCACACAGTAGGTGCCTCATACCACAGTTGTCACTGCTGTCCCCATGGGCCCTTGGAGGATTATACATGGCCTGAAGTCCTTCTCGCATGGGGCCTGTACAAGTGGGCCCTGGAAAGCACAGTGCTGTGAGGAGAATCCGCCAGGCAGCGGGTGAGGGCAGCGCAGGGAACAGGCCACCACCGGGGAGATGGGGGCAGACCTGCAGGCGAGGAAGAGACAGGGGAAGGGGCTGGGGCTGGGTCTCCAGGGGCCTCCACGCCACGCAGGGACTCTGGACATGATCCTGAGGGCCACCAGCAGCCACTGCAGGGCTCAGGGGAGGGGATGACATAATTAGGTTCAGTTTTTTAAAGGCCTTTCTGGCATCCATTATGGGAAATGGGGTGGGTCTGAATGGGGCCACGGGCTGGAGGGAGGCAGGGCCAGTGAGTGCTGTGGACAGCAGTGAAGGCAGGGAGGCCACAGGCCCCGCTGAGGGACTGGCAGGCATAGGTTGCGTTGCTACAGCCGCGCCCAGGCCCCTTGAGCTCTCACCCTGCATGCCCTCACTGTGCCCCTCCTGGGCACTCCTTTACCAAGAGTGGCCTGGCTCCCGCCTGCAGGCCAGGCCCTATTCTAGGCCCAGGGGAGGCAGCGCGAACACAGGCCCAAAGCCCTGCCCTCCTGGGAGAACCCATTACAAACATGGTAAACAGATGAAATAGGTGGTGTGTGAGGAGAGCACAGAAGAGAGGAGGGAACAGGTCGGGAAGGGCCAGGCGGTGGTCAGGATGGTGGACAGGGCACGGGCTGGGCCTCCCCAGAAGGAGACTCCTACGCCAAGCCCTGAAAGAAGGTAGGACGTTTCTGCTGCTGCTGCTGCTGGGAAAAGAACTTTCCAGGAGGCAAACACCCCTGGCAGGAGCTACAGTGGGTTCAGCCTGGCGGGGGAGGGAAACTGGGCAGGAGAAGCCATGGTCAGGCATGTACAGTCTCAAAGAAGACGTCTATGAGGACTGGGCTTTTCCGAGTGACACAGGAGCCACTGCAGGGCCTGAACAGAGAGGGACGGACCTGACTCTCCTGGGACAGGGGCCCTCTGGCCGCCGGGTGGAGAGCTGACTGCAGGCGCGGCAGAGTGAAGATGCAGGTGAGATGGTGGAGGCTGGCCCAGGGGAGGCCGAGGGGATGGGAGCAGCTCTGGCAACTGAGATGTGTTTGGGGTCAGAGTCCGTGGAATTCACTGATGCAGTGATGTGGGATGTAAGGGAGAGACACAGAGTCAGAGACACAGAGTCAGAGACAGAGACAGAGAGTCAGAGACAGTCAGAGACAGAGCCAGAGAGCCAGAGACAGAGCTAGAGACAGAGAGAGACAGAGGGACACAGAGAGTCAGAGACAGAGGGAGACAGAGACAGAGAGACACAGAGAGTCAGAGACAGAGAGTCAGAGATAGAGAGTCAGAAACAGAGAAAGACAGAGAGTCAGAGACAGTCAGAGACAGAGAGTCAGAGACAGAGATAGAGAGTCAAAGACAGAGACAGAGGGAGACGGGTGACACAAAGAGTCAGAGACAGAGGGAGACAGAGACAGAGGGACACAGAGAGTTAAGACAGAGAGAGACAGAGACAGACAGAATCAGAGACAGAGGGAGACAGAGTCAGAGACAGAGAGACAGAATCAGAGGGAGACAGAGTCAGAGACAGAGAGTCAGAGACAGAGTGTCAGAGACGGGGGGAGACAGAGAGTCAAAGACAGAGACAGTCAGAGACGGAGGGACACAGAGAGTCAGAGACAAAGACAATCAGAGACAGAGGGAGATAGAGAGTCAGAGGCAGAGACAGAGGGAGACAGAGAGTCAGAAACAGAGACAGAGAATCAGAGACAGAGACAGAGGGAGACAGAGGGACACAGAGAGTCACAGACAGAGGGAGACAGAGGCAGAGGGACACAGAGAGTCAGGGACAGAGAGTCAAAAACAGAGACAGAGAGTCAGACAGAATCAGAGACAGAGGGAGATAGAGAGAGACAGACAGACAGTCAGAGACAGGGTGTCAGAGACAGAGGGAGACAGAGATTCAGAGACAGAGAGACACAGAGAGTCAGAGACAGGGACACAGAGAGAGACAAAGACAGAGTCAGAGACAGAGGGAGATAGAGACAGAGTCAGAGACAGAGTCAAAGACAGAAGGAGACAGAGACAGAGAGTCAGAGACAGAGAGAGACAGAGACAGTCAAAGACAGAGAGAGACAAAAGGAGACAGTGAGTCAAAGACAGACAGAGAGAGACAGAGAAAGAGAGAGACAGAGACAGTCAGAGACAGAGTCAGAGACAGAGATAAGAGAGAGGCAGAGTCGGAGTGACAGAGTCAGAGGGAGAGAGACAAGGAAAGACAGAGGCAGAGAGAGAGAGACGCAGAGAGAGAAGGAATTAGAGACAGACAAGAGAGGGTTAGAGATGGACGGGGCAAGGGGTTGAGGATGACAGCCAGTGTTCTGGCCTGGGCCAGGGGAAGAATGCAGTCGCCATTCTCTGGGATGAGGAGGGTTGAGGGTGGAACCGATCCATGTGCAAATATCAGGAGATCCTGGAGAAGCCCAGAGGAGCTGTGCAGGAGGATGTGGATGTGTGGCTTTGGAGCTCAGGGGCGATGTCCAGGTTATTGATATCAGCGTGGAGAGTAGCAGAGAATCGGTCTTTAAAGTCAGCCAGGGAGGAAGGCAGATGGAAAGGGACAGCAGCCCAGGGATTGAGTCCATGGTCCCCACCCTGAGAGGTGAGGGAGAGATGGGCAAAGAGGCAGAAAATGGACTGAGGAGGGGCAGCCAGGGAAGTGGCGGGAGGGTTCTTCTCACAACCAGGGGGGGACAGCGTTTGAAGGAGCAGCAGGTGTTAACTGCATCTGATGCTACTGACGGGTCGACTGGGAGGGCTGAGAGATGGCGTTGGGCAGGTTTAGCAATGAGAAGATTCTTCGTTTCCTCGGGAAGGGGAGGGGAGACCCTGTGGGGAGTGAATTGAAGGGAGAAGAGGGGAGAGAGACTCTGGAGACGGTGAGAATAGGTGCGTTTTCAGGGCATTCCAGCAAAGGGCTGGAGAAAAACCGGACGGCTAGAGAAACACGGGACAGCAGAGAAGAGAGGGGTGCTCAGGGAAGGGTTCTTTTAAAATTCCAGAAAACCCAGCACTTTGTATGGGGAGAGTTTCTGAAGCGAAGTCTTAGGGATGACAAGAGGGAGGGGTCACTGAATCCTTCCCATGGCCCTGGACAGTGGAGCAATATTATCATCCGCGCTTTATAGACATGGAAACCTCAGCCCAGCAAGGTGGGTTCTCCTGCCCAAGGTCACACAGCCGGGCAGTGGTGGCGAGTCCCTGCAACTCTTCCCGGGCCTGGGCTGTTATCCTGTTTGACAGATTAACTAGTTACTAGTCTGAGTTCACAGAGCAGGTTAGTGGCCAAGTTAGGAGGTCGATTTAACAGGCTGTGTGGGGAGAGGCTGTGGGAGGAGCCAGGAGTGACTCCTGGTGCTCAGCCAGCGGTGCCACTCCCTGGGCTGGGAACTGAGAGAGGAACAGGTCTTCAGAGCTGAGTTCAGTCACGGGTGTGCATGAGATTCCCCATCTGTGAGATGAGGCTGATCGCAGAGCTGACCGCACAGAGACCCTGTGAGACTCAAGCGAGCTGCGGTCAGTCCCAGCACACAGCAAATGCCGGGGATCTCGTGTTTGTTCTCATTTCTGAGTCTGGCTAGTTGGGTGCACAGTGGGACTTCCAGGCACCAGTGTACACAAGCAGCTGACTCCTGGGTGAGACTGGCAGGATGAAAAGGTTGATGGGAAGTTCAGGATGACATGGACCCTTCAGAGGCTCTTCCTGGAGGAGCCACACAGCTCTGAGTTTAGTCCTGGGTTTGGAGGCCTAGCCTTCAGGGGACCTTCAGGAGCCCTTAAGCAGGTCCAAGGGTGGGGCCTCCGGTGGATGAGAAAGGTCCTGGGAGAGGCTTCCCTTCTCAAAGCCTGATGTCTTCATCTGGAGAATGGGTGTTCTGATTCTCACGTTGTGGACCTGTGGTGCCTGTGAAATGTGCTCACAAGTGTCCAGCGATTGCTCAGGGTAGATGGCCTGAATGAACCCTGGGGCTGAAAGTCGGGAGGGCTGGGCACCCTCCGTGCTCTGCCCTAATTTGCTGTGTGAACTTGGACACATAGCCTAACCTCTCTGGGATTTAGCTGTGAAGCCTGGATGGTGTAAGGCCCCCTGCAGCGTGTGCACTTCATCGTGATTTAGAGCGTCCTGATTTTATTAGGTGGTAACACCTTCCCTGCCCGCCCTGCTACACCTGAGTTTTTCTGCTACAAAGTCCTGCTTCTTGCCAGGGCAGGAGAGGGCGGGAGAAAGTACAATGCAGGTCATCTGGGCCTAAGGGTCCCACTCTGAGGCAGCCCTGCCCCAGGCACACTCTGAGGTTCCTAGAGCGGTATCTCGGGTGATCCATTCATTGATCTGGGACCCAGAAGCTGTGGATCCCATTTCTCATCCATCTTACAGATGAGCAAACTGAGATTCAGAGGAAACATGGCTCACCTGCCTTCAGAGCCAACTCTTGCCACAACTCCAGGCCACCCCTGAGGAGCTGCCTGTCAGCAGGCAGGGATCACAGCCTCAACAGCATCCACAGGCCTCTGACCCTGGCTCCCTCACTAATTCATTCGGCCCATGGGCGGCACCTCCCATCCGCCAGGCTCTATCCTGAGTACTGGGGACACCAAGAAGACTCAGGCGGACTCCTGGCCTCCTCTAGTGGAAAAGACATATGTGAACAGAAACCAAAGGAAAGTGAGAGGGGACCGGATGAGGTGGCTCACGCCTGTAATCCTAGCACTTTGGAAGGCCAAGATGGGCAGATGGCTTGAGCCCAGGAGTTTGAGACCAGCCTGGGAAACATGGCAAAACTCCATTTTTACAAAAAATACAAAAAAAAAAAAATTTACCTGGGCATGGTGGCACATGCCTGTAGTCCCAGCTACTCAGGAGGCTGAGGTAGGAGGATCGCTTGAGCCCGGGAGGTTGGGGCTGCAGTAAGCTATGATTGCACCACTGCACTCCAGCCTCAGCAACAGGGTGAAACCCTGTCTCAAAAATAAATAAATAAATAAAATAGAAAGAAATTGAGAGGGGCTGGGGTCACTGGGGAGGGAGTGATTCGTTCTGATCTAAGGATCTGGGGGGGCTTCCTGGAGGAGGAGCATCCGTGATGGCTCTGCAACACCAGGAGTGACTGTGACCATCTTGGGCTTCAGGGCACAGTTCACCTTCCCAGTCCCCAGTGAGACAAGTCCTACCCTTAGTCCCACTGTACAGATGAGAAAACTGAAGATCAGATAGCTGAAGTGATGTGTCCAGGATCTTGTGAGAGGGGCCTGAGCCCATTCCCAAGGTCCTGGCAGGGATCTGTCCCAAGACCCACCGTCCCCAGGCCAAGGAGGCAAGGAAAGACCCCCCCTCCAACAGCCTCAACCCAGGAGGCCCAGACCTTCCTCCAGCCTGGCGTCCCCGATGCCCAGTTTCACTTCCTGAAACACAGGCCTATTTTGGATCCTGCTGACTTCCTTTCTCACCCGTGGCCGTTCAGGCTCCGAGGACTGGGCAACCGTAGGATGGATCTGGTGCCCCTGGGCCTTTCCCAACCCGCTCTTACACCACCCTGGAGTGGGTGGAACTGCCAGGGCTGCCACCGCCTTCTCCCGGCCTGGCCCACCATGGCCTCTCAGGGAGGGTACCAACCGCAGGGGGCCTGGCAGGGCCCCTGCCACATGCCAGCTCAGAGGTCCTGCTCCCAGCCCATGCCAGCCTGAGCCGGACAGAGCAGGAGTCTTGGGCTGGGGTTCAAACCCCAGCCCCACAGCGTCTTGGCCTTGTGACCTCGTGCAAATTGTTTTCCTCCATGAACCTCAGTTTCGTTCTCTGTGACAGGAGATTAGGGTGACCTCCCACCTAGAATTGTTAGGAAAACCACTCAGGTTCAGCACGTCATTACCAAGCATCTACCATGCTCCAGGCCTGTTTTGGGCATGGGCCACTCGAAGAACCTTGTCCTCAGGAAGCTGAAATCCTAATGGGGGAGACAGCTGGGAATAAACACTATGAATAAGTTCATTAAATGGTACGTTAGAAAGTGACGCACATTTTGGAGAAAATGGAGAGGAGAATGGCGTGTGTGTGTGACGGGAGGAGATGTGGGGCCATGTTAGACGGGGTGGGGAGGCCTCCTGGGAAGGTGGCGTCTGACAACAGGAAGGAGAAGATGGAGCCAGCCCCACAGACATCTGAGGAAGGGCACTCCAGGCCGGGGGCCCGGCATGTGCAGACGCCCGGAGGCAGGAATGCCAAGAAGTTGTGAGTGTGCAGCAGCAAGGGGTTGGACGAGAGCCTTGGGGACACATGGCCAGAATGGGTGGGGCGGCCAGAGCATGAGGCCCTCGAGGGCCAGACTCAGGACTTTCTTCTGAGTGAGGTGGGGAGCCACAGGGGCTTTGGAGTAGGGGAGGGGTGCAACCTGACTCTTGTTTCAGCTGTTTCCCTCTGACTGCGTTATGAAGGGTGGGCGGTAGGGCCAGGTTGGAGGTAGAGACCAGGTGCAGGGAGAGGTGCTGGGGGTTTCAGCAATGGGGCAGTGAGACGTGGTCGGATTCTGGTTATATTTTGAAGGTGGAGCCAAAGGGATTTGCTGATGGATCAGATGTAAGGGGTGAGAGAAAAGGGCCAGGGGCAGAGATGACTCCAGGGCTTTTGGCCTGACCCTCCCAAGTCTCCTGACTCCCATTCCACGCTCCTGCAGTCCAGTCAGTCCCCAGTAGCCAGAGGGGTCTCTTAAGAACCCAAGCCAGATAGTGTCTAGACCTTTCCAATCCAGTGGCTCCCCATGGCTGTGGTCTGGAGTCGACACTCCTTGCTTGGCCTGGCCCCAGCCCACCTTCCCAGCCGCTCTTAAGCCCACTGGCCTCAGCTCATACTGTGTGCCAGCCTCAGGGCCTTTCCATGTGCTATGCTGGGTTCCAGTCTGTTCCTCACCCACTTGGTGGCCCTGGAGATGACACATCTTTTGGGGCGCCCTCAGTTTCTCTGTATGTAAAAGGATAAGTTTAGACCTCTTGAGCCCTAAAGAGAGTCCTTAGGTTTGCACACTTTGGGAATTACAATCCATGGAGAAGCTGCCCTTCTCTGCCCTTCTCTTGCCTGGTGAGACCTTGGGCAAGGTGCTTCATGTTCCCCGCTCTCTGCAGTCTTATCCACTTTCTGGGGTCTCTCTCAGGTACTTATGGCTGGAAAAGGAGAGATGTGTTCCTGAGATCACATTTCTGGACGAGGGTAAAGATTCAGACAGGCTGGGGGTGGTGGCTCATGCTTGTAATCCCAGCTACTCGGGAGGCTGAGGCGGGTGGATCACCTGACGTCAGGAGTTCAACACCAGCCTGGCCAACACGGTGAAACCCCACCTCTACTAAATACAAAAAAATTAGCTGGACGTTGTGGCACATGCTTGTAATCCCAGCTACTTGGGAGGCTGAAACAGGAGAATCGCTTGAACCTGGGAGGCAGAGGTTTCAGTGAGCTGAGATTGCACCATTGCACTCCAGCCTGGGCAATAAGAGTGAAACTCCATCTCAAAACAAAAACAAAAACAAAAGATTCAGACAGACCTGGGTGGGCTGGGGAAGTTCCCTGCCCTGCCCTGAGCCTCAGTTTCCTCACTTGTAGCATGGGGGTCGTGATCGCTGAGCAGTCTGGTGACCACAATGTAGGATGCCTGGTCCACTCAGTCATTCAACAAGCCTCCACTGAGTGCCTGTCAGTAGGCAGGGCCTGGGCTGGGTGCTGTATACAGTGGGGACGAAAGATTCAGCCTTGCTGTCACGGAGCTGGCCCCTACAGGCACCAGGCAAATGATGTGATTGACTAACAGGGCACATCTCAGGCCTGGGAGACAGGGCTGTACCTGCACTTCCCACCAATGCCTTCTGCCCAAGCTCTCCCCCGCCTGTCAGCCCCAGCCCAGCACCTCTCTCCAGGACTCCACTTTCCAGGGCTGACTCAACTCTGTCCTCACCCTTTGGTTCCTGGGCTCTTCAGAGCAAGTGACCCCAAGAGCAGGCTCTGGGCATGAGACCTGTTTCTGCAAGTCACAGCCTGTGGGACTTACACAAGGCACTGACCTTAGCCTTGGTTTTCACACTTGTGAAGTGGGAGAATAATAGAACCTGCTTTTTTTTTTTTTTGACGGAGTCTCGTTCTGTCACCCCGGCTAGAGTGCACTGGCGTGATTTTGGCTCACTGTAACCTCCGCCTCCTGGGTTCAAGCAATTCTCCTATCTCAGCCTCCCAAGTAGCTGGGATTACAAGTGCCCGCCACCATGTCCAACTAATTTTTGTAGTTTTAGTGGAGAAGGGGTTTCTCTACATTGGCCAAACTGTTCTTAACTCCTGACCTCAAGTGATCTGCCCACCTCGACCTCCCAAAGTGCTGGAATTACAGGTGTGAGCCACCATGCCCGGCCTTGAGCCTGTTTTTTTATAGGGCACTTATGAGGATTCAGTGGGTTGTGGAGTAGCAGTGGGCTCAAGGAACAGTCGCTGTGATCTTTGAAGCCTTTCTCTGACTTTTTCTCCAGTAGCCCTGAGGGCACGAAGCTGGGAGCTGATACTTCTTACTCCAGAGCCTTGGTACAGAGAGAGGACTTAGTCACTCCCCTTGTTCCTGGCCAGGTGAGCTCTAGAGTTCATATTTATTAGAAACTGTCTCAGACCTTCCCTGCTCTGGGTGCTTTGTTCTATTGACGAGTTAACTTAGAATTCCCCCAGTTCACAGATGAGGGAACTGAGGCACAGAGAGGTTAAAAGCACCCAAGCAAGGTCACACAGCTGGCGAGTGGCAGAGCCAGGGTTCTAACCCAGGCCGCCTGGCACCATCCTGCTACCCAAACTCTTAGAGCACTTCTGCCAACATTATCCACTCCCACGGGTTGCCCTGTGGTGTGATCCATCATCTGAAGCCTCAGGGTCATCCAGGGTCAAGGCCAGGAATCCTCTGCCTCAGCCTAGCAGGAGAAAGGTATCAGAGTTCAAAAACTACAGATTCCCAAGCGTGGTGGTTCCTGCCTGTGATCACAGATACTCAGGAGACCAAAGCAGGAGGATCGCTTGAGCTCAGGAGTTCAAGACCAGCCTGGGCAACATAGCAAGACCCTGTCTCTACACAAAAATTTTAAAAATTAGCCAGGCATGGGTGGTGCATGCCTATAGTCCCAGCTACTTGGGAGGCTGAGGCGAGAGGATAGCTTGAACCTGGAAGTTGGAGGTTGCAGTGAACTGCGATCACACCACCCTGGGCAACAGAGCAAGAAACTATCAATTTATTTTATTTTATTTTATTTATTATTATTATTATTTTTGAGACGGAGTCTCGCTCTGTCGCCCAGGCTGGAATGCAGTGGTGCAATCTCGGCTCACTGCAAGCTCTGCCTCCCAGGTTCACTCCATTCTCCTGCCTCAGCCTCCCCAGTAGCTGGGACTACAGGCACCCGCCACCGGGCCCGGCTAATTTTTTTATATTTTTAGTAGAGATGGGGTTTCACCGTGTTAGCCAGGATGGTCTCAATCTCCTGATCCACCTGCCTCGGCCTCCCAAAGTGTCAGGATTACAGGCGTGAGCCACCCGTCTAGCCGAAACCATCAATTTAAAAAGAAAAAAGAATTACAGATTTCTATTGTCCCCACCTTGCTGTTGACTGGCTGAGAACACCCTAGGCTGATCCTTGCCCTCTGTGTCTCTTCCTGCCTTTGTCAGATGGAGAGAAGAAAACCCTTCCAGCTTCGTCACCCCTGGGTCCTACCTCAGCCCTGTCCTGTGCCTGCCATGTGAGCCTTCCTCCAGCCAGCATCCCTCTAGGGCTGTTTTCCTTGTCTGGCAAATGGAGCTGACACTACCTGCCCTTGTAAAGCTCTCGGCTGGCTGGGAGAGCACCCAAGAGAGTGCAGACGTGGGTGAGCACTACAAACAGCATGCCCCTCTCGGGGCTCCCCTTGTCTCCCAGCCCACCTACTGAAGGCAGGGCCTCTCACCACCTCAGCTCCCAGGGAAGGGTGGAGCCCCTCAGGTCCTCAGCGGCCTCCCCTCTCCCTCCCCACCAGGTCTGCTCTGCATGGGTGCCTGGAGGGAGGAGCTTCTGTGAGCAGAGACAGCCCTGTACTGGCCCCAAAGAATGGGGAGGTCGTCTGCCCATCCATTCAACAGCTGAGCATCTCCTGTGTGCCAGGCCCTGTGTCAGGGACACCGCAGGGACCAAGACAGATCCAGTCTCTGACCTCAGAATTCACAGCTAGGGGTGCAGTGGACAGTTCTCAACCCAGGAACGACATAAATGTGAAATGCAGGGGTGGTTAAGTATTACAAAGGAGGGACATAGGATTCTGTGAGAGTGCGTCCTGGAGGAGGGTTCTGGGGAGGTGTTCGGGAGGTGATGATGGAGCTGAGTTCTGTTAAGGATGAGTTGGAGTTAATGAGGTGAATTTGGCCGGGCGCAGTGGCTCATGCCTGTGATCCCAGCACTTTGGGAGTTGAAGCGGGCAGATCACTTGAGCTCAGGAGTTCGTGACCAGACTGGCCAACAAGTGAAACCCCGTCTCTACTAAAAATACAAAAATTAGCCAGGCGAGGTGGTGGGCGCCTGTAGTCCCAGCTATCCGGGAGGCTGAGGCAGGAGAATCAGTTGAATCCGGGAGGCAGAGGTTGCAGTGAGTCAAGATTACACCACTGCACTCCAGCCTGGGTGACAGAGCAAGACTCCATCTCAAAAAAAAAAAAAAAAAAAGTGAATTTGTAGTAAGCGGGAGAAGGGCTTGTGCAAAGGTCCTGGGTGGGAAGGAGCTGGAAATTTCCAGGAAGCAAAGGAAAGTCAGTGTGTCTGAACTGCCCAGTGACGGCCAGGGAGGCGAGCACGGGTCAGACCTCACTGGACTGGTTGTGGATTTTACAGAACCAAGAGAGAAGAATCTCAAAACCATCCAAACTCCTCATGGCACAGATGGGGAAACCGAGGCCCAGTTGGGTAAGGGACATGGCCAAAGTCAGAGAAAGTCAGGGGCGGACCCAGGGCTAGGACCCAGGCTTCCTAACGTCTGCCCAGGTCATTTTTTTGCATCTGAGGAGTGGCCTGAGAAGAGGCGGAGAAAACCAACCCGACCTAGCGCCTGCAGTGTGGTCAGAGTGCTGCGTGCATCTGCACATGCACACGCTTCACCTCTGGGCCCCTGGGCCTGAGACAAAGGCCTTGCCCTAGGAATCCCTTCTAAAGAGAGAGGAAAGGGAACCTGCAGAGGTGGTCTGATGCAGCCTCCTGCCACTGTCTCAAGGCCTCACCTCACTGTCGCCTTTGAAATGCTCTGTGGCCAATAGGAATTATAATCCCCATTTCGTGGATGAGCAAACCGAGGGAGGGAGAAAATGAGGCAGTGACCCCAAGTCCCACGGGATCTGTCAGTCAAAGCTGTCTTGACTCCTAGCTTAGTGCTCTTTCCTAGGTCAAGCACAGCCCAGGTTTTAGCCATCTGGCAGGGCAGAAGTCCCTCCTGCTGTCTAACTGAAATCTCTCTTGCTTTCATATATTGGCTTCTTGTTTGGCTTGCTGAAGATATGGAGAAGCTCTGTGTTCCACCTCATGGTCCCTGACTATCCATCTTGAAGGGGACTGAGCTGGGGGTAGGAGACTCAGGGACTTCCCCTACTACACCACCACAAATCTGAACCCAGGGTGTGAGTTTGCTGGGGTGGGGTGGGGAGGGTGGCAGGCCATTTGCCAGTGAGCCTTTCCTCTGAGGGAAGGTTCTGGGAAACCTCTATAAGAATTCCCCAGGGGAGAAGCCCTTCTGGATCACCCCAAGGACACACTCTCCCTGGGATGCAGCTGCCCAGGGGCTGAGCTCACGGCCAGTGGCTGGCAGAACTCAAGGCCTCAGATCCACCCCCATGGCTACAGGCAGCCTTGCGTCTCCTGCCTGTACGACTTGCTTGTCAGAAACCACTCAACAAAATCCAATTTATAGAGCCAATATGAAAATGGGGGGAAAGTTCCTCTAAACAAAAACCACCTTTTTTTCAAGTCAGGGAGGAGGAAGGCCCAACATCTGGGCTTCCAGAGGAGCAGGCCCCATGTAGGAGTTCAGCCCAGCCTGAACCTAGTATTTAATTGGCATCTTTCTCCGGAGAGAACCACAGCTCTCTAAAGACAAGGCTCAGTGTGTCTGGTATTTCCTGAGAAATCTAAGGTTATAGAGATGCTGGTGGCAATTTATTGGGGGTCTACTATGTGCTGGGCACTGTGCTAAGTGCTTTTTTTTTTTTTTTTAAATGGAGTCTCGCTCTGTTGCCTAGGCGCTGGAGTAAAGTGGATCTTGGCTCACTGCACCCTGCGCCTCCTGGGTTCAAGCGATTCTCCTGCCTCAGCCTCCCAAGTAGCTGGGATTACAAGTGCCCACCTCCATGCCTGGCTAATTTTTGTATTTTTAGTAGAGATGGGGTTTCACCATGTTGGCCAGGCTGGTCTCGAACTCCTGGCCTCAAGTGATCTTCCCACATAAGCCTCCCAAAGTGCTGGGATTACAGACGTTAGCCGCCTTCCCCGGCCTATGCTAAGTGCTTTTATGTGGACCACTTCACTTATACCCTGACAACAACCCCATAAAGGAGGTGCTGTTATTGTCAACACCTTACAGATGAGGACATTGAAACTCAGAGGGGCTAAGTCACTCAGTCAAGGTCACACAGCTGGTGAGAGCGGGCACAAGACTCAAATGCAGGCAGTCTGGCTCCAGAGCCCTCACTCTTAACGTTTTGGGCCTGAAGCAGTGGGATGTAGAGAGGAGGGCACTAGGGGACAGCAGGCTGGACTGAGGGCCTAGATCTGCCGTCGCGTGCCTGGATGAGTCTGTCCCTTTCTGGGCCTCAGTTTCCCCATTCCTAAAATGGACCAGATGACCTCAAACTGTTGCCTAGGCCAGCTTTGGCATTCTCTCCCTTTCAGGGAGGGTTGAAGTGCTATTATTAGCACATGAAAGGCTCTGAGAAGTCCTGCAGTAAAGAAACCCCAGTGAGTGGTTAACTGGAAAAGGTGACCAGCAAAAATAGTTACCTAATGGTTTGCAAGGATTTCGGGAATATGAACTTGGCTCTTTGTCAGGGAAGAAGGTATCCAGGTGGAAGAGAATAACCACATCAGGTAGTCACTGCATGAAGGAGACCAGCCGGGGAGCTTGAGGTGCCAGGAGAGAAGAGACATCTTACCCTGCCTAGCGGTCAAGGGAAGCATGGCAGACGGAGTGACAATCAAATGGGATCTTGAAGGATGAGTAGGAGTTTTTCAGGAAGAGAATTGGTGGGGAAGGGCAGTCCCAGGGATTGAGGGGAACAGCATATACAGATGATCCCCAACTTAACGAGGGACCAACCCACAATTTTTCAACTTTACAATGGTGCCAAAGTGATATGCATTCAGTATACTCCTTGACTACAAAGGGGTTACATCCAGGTAAACCCACTGTTAGAATAAGTTGGAAATGCGGTAAGTTAAAAGCGTATTTTTGCTGGGTGCTGTGGCTCACGCTTGTAATCCCGGCACTTTGGGAAGCCAAGGTGGGTGGATCGCTTGGGCCCAGAAACTTGAGACCAGCCTGGGCCATATGGCAAAATCCTATCTCTACAAAAAGTACAAAAATTAGCCAGGCATGATGGCACACACCTGTGGTCCCAGCTACTTGGGAGGCTGAGAAAGGAGGATCGCTTGAGCCCAGGAGGTGGAGGCTCTAGTGAGCCGTGATCTCACCACTGCACTTCAGCCTGGGCAACAGAGTGAGACTCTATCTCAGAAAACAAAACAAAACAAACAAACAAACAAACAAACTCAGACTTTTGACTTACTTACAATGATATATATTTTTTGAGACAGAGTCTTGCTTTGTTGCCCAGGCTGGAGTGCAGTGGTGTGATCTCGGCTCACTGCAAGCTCTGCCTCCCGGGTTCACGCCATTCTCATGCCTGAGCCTCCTGAGTAGCTGGGACTACAGGTGCTCACCACCATGCCCAGCTAATTTTTTGTACTTTTTTATTAGAGACGGAGTTTCACCATGTTAGCCAGGATGGTCTTGATCTCCTGACCTCGTGATCCACCCTCCTCGGCCTCCCAAAGTGCTGGGATTACAGGTGTGAGCCACCACGCCCGGCCTACAATGATATTTTCAACATACAATGTGTTTATCAGGACTTAACCACATTGTAAGTCGGGGAGCATCTGAACATAGTCTGAACATAGTCTTGCTGTTCAGGGGAATGGAAGGTTCAGTGTGGTTGGTACAGGGAGAAGTAGAGGCTGGAATAAGATGGTGAAAGGCCTTGAACGCCACACCAAGGAGTCTGAACTTTATTCTGGTGTACCAGAGGGGAAAACCTAGAGGCCAGGAGTGCAGAGAGGAGGCTGGTACAGCCATGTGGGCCAGACCAGAGGGGGTCACTGAACAAACGGTACACCCGTCAGGGCTCATGGGGTTGCAGGAAATCCAGCACTGAGAGACCTAAGTGGAGATGAAAAGGGCCTTTAGGTGTGGTTGAATCCAGGGCCTCAAAGGGTGTTGTCAGAAATCTTTTTTTTTTTTTTTTTTTTTTTTTTTTTGAGACGGAGTCTTGCTCTGTGCCCCAGGCTGGAGTGCAGTGGCGCGATCTCGGCTCACTGCAAGCTCCGCCCCCCCGGGTTCACGCCATTCTCCTGCCTCAGCCTCCCGAGTAGCTGGGACTACAGGCGCCCGCCACCTCGCCCGGCTAATTTTCTTGTATTTTTAGTAGAGACGGGGTTTCACCGTGTTAGCCAGGATGGTCTCGATCTCCTGACCTCGTGATCCGCCCGTCTCGGCCTCCCAAAGTGCTGGGATTACAGGCTTGAGCCACCGCGCCCGGCCTTTTTTTTTGAGATGGAGTCTTGCTCTGTCACCCAGCCTTGAGTACAATGGCATGATCTCGGCTCACTGCAACCACTGCCTCCCAAGTTCAAGTGATTCTCCTGCCTCAGCCTCCTGGGTGGCTGGGATTACAGGCAGGCACCACCATGCCTGGCTAATTTTTGTATTTTGGGTAGAGACGGGGTTTCGCCATGTTGGCCAGGCTGGTCTCGAACTCCTGACTTCAAGTGATCTGCCTGCCTCAGCCTCCCAAAGTGCTGGGATTACAGGCGTGAGCCACCGCGCCCGGCTGGTGTTCTCAGAAATCTGGTCACAATCACGGTGGTTGGGGCACGGGATGCTTTCAGTGGCCTAGTCGTTCAATGCTTTCAGTGGTCAGGTCAGTCCGGCTCCAGCAACATGTTCTGAACATGAAGGAGGCGGTTTCTCAAAGGGATTTCAGGATGCTGTTACCAGGAGAAGAAAGTTGCTATGCAGGTAAAAGCAGCAGCCCATCTTGGTGGATGGCGAGTGCTGCGGACTTGAGAGGAGGATGGGCACTTTTCCAGCCCAGGCTCCCGGCAGTTCTGAGGCTGAGGCATGTAACTGAGGGCTGGTGTGCTCAGGGCAGGCTTCACGGAGGAAATGGCCTGGAAGGAAGACCTGAGCAATTAGGTAGGGTCTGGGTAGACAGAGTGAGCATTGCAGGAGAAGGGGCCAAGAGAACAGAGGGGCAGAGGTGAGAATGAGCTGTAAGTGTTTGGCTGCCCGTGATATGCCAGGTCCAGAGGGCTGGTGGAGGGAGGGGAGGCTGAAGCTAGATGTTAGAGGTTCTCGAAGGCCAAGCACCCTCTGGCCTAACTAGCAGGCCTCTTACAATATATAGGTCAGGGGGAAACAGTGGCTTTATTGCTCAGCAGCCTCCCATGGCTACCCATGTCCCACCAGGGAGGCCCAAGGCTTAGCCAAGCATTCAAAGCCCCAGCCTGCCCACTGCCTGCTTCTAGGGCCCTGGTGCTCTCCCAGGTGGGTGTGCCCACCGCAGTCCAAACAGATCGCTCCCTTTTCCCTCCAAACCTTAACTCAGCTGCTTCTCTGGCCTAAAACACACTCTCCCTTTGGTATCTCCATCCACCCGCTGGAGGCTGGTTAAAGGTTTCAGCCTTAAGGAAGCCTCCCATGGAAAGGGCCTACTCTCAGTTTTCAACTCCCAGAGCTCTTACATTTTATTTTGACTTATTTATTTATTTTGAGATGGGATCTTACTCTGTCACCCAGGCTGGAATGCAGTGGCCACTGAAAGCACCCCACGCCCCCCGGACCACTATGATTGTGACCAGATTTCTGACAACCACGGCTCACTGCAGCCTCCAACTTCTGGGCTCGAGCAATCTTCCTGCCTCAGCCTCCTGAGTAGCTGGAACTCCAGGCACACACCACCACACCCCACGAATTTTTAAAATTTTCTGTAGAGACGGGATCTCACTATGTTGCCCAGGGTGGTCTCAATCTCCTGGCCTAAAGCAATCCTCCTACCTGGACCCCCCCAAAGCACTGAGATTATAGGTGTGAGCCACCGGGTCTAGCCAAGAGCTTTTTTTTTAGTGTGTGTGGGTTTTTTTTGTTTTTTTTTTTTTTTTTTGAGACAGGGTCTCATTCTGTCGCCTAGACTGGAGTGCATTGGCATGATCTCAGCTCACTGCAACCTCCGCTTCCCAAGCTCAAGCGATTCTCCTGCCTCAGCCTCCCGAGTAACTGGGATTACAGGCATGTACCACCACACTCGGCTAATTTTTGTATTTTTAGTAGAGATGGGGTTTCACCATGTTGGCCAGCCTGGTCTTAACTCCTGACCTCAAATGATCCTCCCATCTCGGCCTCCCAAAGTGTTGGGATTACAGGTGTGAGCCACCGCGCCCGGCCCGTTTGTTGTTGTTGTTGTTGTTTATGCCCGTTGGCCCAGCCAGCCTGAGTGGGGCGGGATGGCAGTAATGTGCCCCGGCTTTAGAGCCAGGCAAATCTGGGTGCAAACCCTCCTCCTGCCCCTACTAGCTGTGCGACCTTAGCACGTTTAAGCCCTGTATGAGGCCTACATGTGGTTATAGGTACGAAGTTCTTGGTGCATAGCAGGCCCTCATGCAGCTCTCACCATTTTGGTTGTTTGAATTATGTCCACTTTAACCCTCTGTGAGCTCAGGCCAGGCAGGAACCACATTTGTTTTTTTTTCTGCCTGCACTGCCTGGCACACAGAAGGGGACGGACTTGTAAGGGCTGACCTATCAATTTTCCTGGGCTGGGCAGACCCAGGCTCCCCTCCCCTCCCTGCCTGGGTGAGGTTGGGGTAGGCCCAAGGGCCCTACACCTGCTCCCTGAGACTGACCCAGCAGGCTGCTGGGTGCCAGCATCCAGCATCAATAAATTACTGGCGAGTTCAGGTGACGGGACAGATCCAGTGTCAGCTTCCTTTGTGTCCTGCAGGGAAACTCAGGCCCTGGGATCCCCCTCCACACACCTCCCCCAACAAGGGCTCCATCAAAATGAGAGTTGTCCACCTACTGTGTGCCAGGCCCCACCTAGGCACTTTGCACTGTATTTCATCAACACTTCGCAAAGATTCTGCAAAGCAGGCACTAACTCCATTTTACAGATGAGGAAACTGAGGCATAAGGAAGGGAAGTGACTTGCCAAAGACAAAATGAATATAAGCAAAAAGGCCCCTGCTTCTCCAATTCAGCAGAAATCTTCCTGGATCTCATTGCAGTGTATAGTCAAAACACACACACACACTCTCAGGGATTTTCATTCATTCATTTGTTCAGTTAACACATATGGGACACCTACTATGTGCCAAGCACTGTTCTGGATGTTGGACATACTGCAGTGAACAGAACAGAGCCCTGCCCTCTAGGAATGTACATTCCAGTAGGTGAGATGAACAGAGACAGGAAACAAACACATATGTATTATAAAGGAAGGTGGCACTGAGTCTATGAGGATGAACCAAGTAAGGAAAGGGAATGGAGGGCCACTGGGGGACTTTTAAGAAAGGCAGTCAAGGAAGGCTCCTCAGGGGAGGTGACATTTGAATGAAATCCCTCGACAAGTTAGTTACCTTATCTCTTTATGCTTTAGTTTCTGGAAAAAAGGGGATGCTGGACTCGAGGGGGTCTCAAACTCTGTGAGGTGCACAGAATTTTTTTCCCACTCATTCGTAATTCCACAGGCAGCGTGGCGTGGGCCTCTGCAGGACTGGAGACACTTTTCTCCTCCCCTCCACTTCGTCCAGTGCTCCATCCTCCGGTCCAAAGGATCCTTAGGGCACTTAGGGTGGGGCTTCTTGAAGGTGCTCATCTGGGCTCCCCGCTCCCCTGCCGTGCGTTCTCATAGTAACTTTTTTTTTTGAGACAGAGTCCCACTCTGTCGCTCAGGCTGGAGTGAAGTGGTACGATCTCGGATCACTACAACCTCCGCCCCCCAGGTTCAAGCAATTCTCCTGCCTCAGCCTCCGGAGTAGCTGGGATTACAGGTGCCTACCATCACACCCGGCTAATTTTTGTATTTTTAGTAGAGAGGGGGTTTCGTCATGTAAGCCAGGCTGGTCTCGAACTCCTGACCTCAGGTGATCAACCCACCTTGGCCTCTCAAAATGTTGGGATTACAGGCGTGAGCCACCATACCCAGCCTCATGGCAACTTTTTGTTTTTAATTCTAAACCCATTTGTCATGATTTTTTTTTTTTTTCTTTTTGAGACAGTCTCACTTTGTCTCCCAGGCTGGAGTACAGTGGCACAATCATAGCTCACTGTAGCCTCTACCGCCTAGGCTCAGGCAGTCCTTCCACCTCAGCCTCCCAAGTAGCTGGGACTACAGGTGCACACCACGACCGCCGGCTAATTTTTTTGTACTTTTTTGTAGACACAAGGTTTGGACATTTTGTCCAGGCTGGTCTTGAATTCCTGGGTTCAAGCAATCCACCTGCCTTCGTCTCCCAAAGTGCTGGGATTATAGGCGTGAGCCACTGTGCCTGGTCTGTCATGATCTTTTTAAAGTCAGCTAGTTCCTGAACTTCACGGGTCAGGTCCCTCTTGTTTATTACTATATTCCCAACACCAAGCATGGCGGCTGACATACAGAAGATGCCCAAACAAGCATCTGGATGATGGATGGGCATAATGACAATAGGAGCTAGCATTTGTTGAGTGCTTATTCTCACGACAGCCCTGTGAGTTAGGGATAATTGTTAATATTCCCATTTTATCGGCATTGAACACTGAGGCTTAGAGAGATTAGGGGACTCAGTCACTCAACAGCAGAGCCCGTTAGGAGAAGCACAATAAATGCTGATGGATGGACTGATTATGGAAGAAGCATAGTAGCATGGTGGCAAATGCTGTAGACTTCAGTCTAGCACCTGCTTTTTGAGGATAAGCCCATTCATTCATTCATTTGGTTGGTTGCTTATTTATCCATTTATTCAATAATGATTAAGCCTCAGCTCCTGTGCTGGGCACGGGTCGACACAGGTAATGAGGCCATCATGATTTGCTGTGGTCAGAGCTGGGAGGCGGAAAGCCCAAGGCTCTGTGTGTGAGTGACCAGAGAAAGCCCCTGATCCAACCTGAGAGGTCAGGAGGCCTTTCTAGAGAGGCGGGCACGGAGCAGCGGCTCAGCATGGCTGGCAGACTGCAAGGGGATGCTATGGAATAGGGGGATGGCAGGGGGTGGCACAAACCCTTGATGGAAGGGGCACCAGCACCCAGTGATGGAAACTACCTCTCCCCAAGGCTCTGGGGCCTCTCTGTTCTTCCTAGCCCTTGGGTGGACAGGCCTCTGTGGGAGCCTGAGTCACTCTGCCCCACCCCAGGCCTGGAACTTCCTGTGGGCACAGTCAGGGCCACCTCACTGTTGCAGGCATTCCCACTCATCTGGGCCCAGGGTCAGAGCTCAGTGAAAGGCAAGTGATCCAGGCCAAATCAGGCAAAGGCCAGGTGCCTAGTTCTGTCCTGCGGCCCTGAGCCTCTTTTCTCCTGTGGGACTCAGTTTGCCCATCTATCAGAGGCACGGTTTGCACTGTATACTCTGAGAACCCTTCATCACCAAGCTCTTGTGACCCAGGGCGTTACTATCCATATTCGGAGTGAGCCCTGGGGGCTTAGACTCACTGCGCTTTGACTCCAGTCTCCCTTGGACACCTGGACTAAGTGTTAAAAAAAAAAAAAATCCAGAGGCCGGGTATGGTGGCTCACACCTGTAATCCCAGCACTTTGGGAGGCCGAGGCGGGAGAATCACTTGAGCCCAGGAGTTTGAGACCAGCCTGGGCAACAAAGAGAGACCCTGTCTCTACAAAAAATAATTTAAAAAAAATAGCTGGGTGTGGTGGTGCATGCCTGTGGTCCCAGCTACTGAGGAGGCTGAGGTGGGAGGATTGCTTGAGCCTGGGAGGTAGAGACTCCAGTGAGCTGCAATTGCACCACTGCACTCAGCCTGGGAGACAGACCCAGTCTCAAAATTTAAAAAAATGCAGAGGATCTCCTGGCCTTTGATTCATGGGGCAGCCTACTTTGTCCTTTGGCAGGTGTCTGGAATGGGAATCAAAAAGGAGCAGCTGCCCCCTGGGACTGTGATTGCATACCCCCAGGAGCTGGGCATTGTGGGAGACTTACCCCCCTCCCCCACCCAGCATGCCCCTCCTAAAGGACCCCAGTGACACAGATAGGCCGAAGACCCAGGATCTGTTTCTGCAAAAGTGGGGATGGGCCGCAGTAGGCCGTTCTCACTCCTTGGCCGTTCTACTCTCCCAGGAGCCCTCAGGGCAAGAGGCTGGGACATGCCAGGTACAGTGAGCTGTCACACAGTGGGGGGAACTCCAGACCTCTGACCTACAAGACCACAGACCTCTGGACCCCTGCAGCTGTCCTCCGCTCCTCACTTCTTCTCTACCCCACAGTCTTGCTGGTTTAAAACTCGCCAGTAGCTCCCATAGCAGCTGGAATGCCATCCAAAGTATTTCCCAGGGTCTTCAAGACTCCTGCCCTCCAACCCCTCCTCCCTCACTTCAGTCTCACCACACTGGATGCCTTCCAGCTTCTAGAAAATGCCAATCTCCTTCCCACCTTGGGGCTTTTGCCTTTGCTCTTCCCTCTGCCTGGAATGCAGGACCAGCATGCCTTGGCACCTGTCATTTTAGTCACTGCTCAGATGCTACCTCCTTAGAGGGGCCTTCCCCGATCCCCCTAAGAAAAGCAGCCCCTTCTATGCATTATTTGCTATCACAGCTCCCTCTCTCCTTCGTGGCCCATTCCCTGGGCTGTTGTGATCAATAGCTGGTTTGTTCAATAGCCATCTTCCATACCCATTGGCGCACTCCCGTAGGGCAGGGACCTTGGGGATCCCATGACCATATCCCAAGCCCCTGCTGCACAATGGCTGCTAAACAAATGTTTATTGAATGAATGAAGCACAAAAAGTGTCAACAATGCCTGTCTTCCTCCTTGAATACTTCGAGGCCCCCCTGAGGGAGAAAATGGCACTTATTGGGCACCCGTCACAGGTCAGGCACTCTCATCCTGTTGAATCTCTACATCTGTGACATCCTGTCCCGTTATACAGATGATGAAGTAGGGGCTCAGTGACCTGCCTGAGGTCACTCAGCAAAGGTGGAATGATGGCTTCATTCCACCGGGAAGTAGCCAAGTGGGATCTGTGAGCATGAAGAATGCCATGCCAAATAATCGTCAGGACTCACTTCCAAATCTGACTCTACCCGAAGCCCATGTTCTTTACATTATACTATACATTCTGCCGTGCCAGAACTCAGCCCAAGACTGACAACCAGGTTTTTAGCTTCTGAAAGGCAGGCAAAGACCCAGACTGGGTGGAGAGGTGGTCCGGCTTAGTGGTTATTGAAGTGGGTCCTGGAACTGGACGGAGAGACCAGGGCTCATACAAGGACCCCATCACCCAGGCACAGGATATATTTGCCACAAGTTATCATTACCATTGCCAGGCTAGAGCATCTTTGCTCTCAGGAAGTGTCTGCTGGAAGGATAACTGTCAAGGGACACATAGAAAAACTCAGGGTCTGAGCTTCTTAATAACAGAAGCCCCTGCGCCCCTGGGGCTGGCCTTTGGGTAGTGACTTCCCTGCTCTGAGTGGTCACCTCTTAAAAACGGGCATGCATACCAGCATAGATCCAAAAAGAGCTCTTGGGAAGATAAAGAGGAAAAATGACTGTGGAGTTGTTGGTGTATATAAAGTAACATGAAATGTAAATTATCTAAAAATAATCTCCCATGTGAAATGCAGAGAGGGGTTGGGACTTGGGAGACCTCAAGGGTTCTTTCAGCATTTATTGACACCTACTGTGTGCCAGGTGTTGTGCTAGGGCCTGTGCATATGAGGACGGGTCAGATATGGCCCTGAGCATCTGGAGTTCCCTTTCTATTGGGGGAAGTGAGCCAGGTATTTAGAGTGGGGCTCTCTCTGAGCGCTGAAAGGGGAAGACTTTGTGTGTGATATGGCAGCAGGAGCCAGGTGTACATGAGCTGAAACCCACCCCTCCTTCCTGCATGACCTTGAGCAGGTCAGGCCACTTCTCCAAGCCTCAGGCCTTCATCTGTAAAATGGGGCCTTCCCCTCTGCCTCTCAGAGTTGCCAGGACATGTCGCGTAGTAGGTCCTGGGGTGGGGGACTTTGGGATGGGAGAAGCCAGCAGTTCCTAGGCAGGAAACGGTCCTGCACTAGCCAAAGTCTGGGCCTCAGGACTTGGATGGTGAATTGCCTGCAGGAGTGTCGTGGGGACATGGGGTGGATCCCAGGGGACAGCTGGGAGGGAAGTGCAGCAATTCCTCATGAACTGTTAAGGAAGTGGGGGATAGGGGTGCAGAAATCCTGGAAATTTGGCCTGTGCCTTTATTTATGTTGGAATTTCATTAAGGGGAAGGGGACCAGCTAGCTCTACCCAAGGTCAGATCTGCCCAGGTAGGAGGGGGGCGGTGGGGCCACCTGAGTTTACTCAGCAAGAGATTCCAGGTCAAGGCGCACCCGGGAAGGCAGGGTGTCTCAGGATGAGTTTGTGGATGTGTTGAGTGCTTTCTGAAGCCGAGGTGGGATTGGGCTGAGGCCACAGGCGACTTCCCAGGGGGCCCGGGCCTGTCCCAGAGCAGCGGAGCAGGCAAGCAGAGGCAAAGCTGGTCAAACTTCGGGGAATTCAGAGTGAGGCAAAAGGAGAGGAAGTTTGGGGGCCCCGAAGGGCGGCGATGTGGGGTTCCCCCAGGGGAACACTGCTCTTCTGGCTTTGGCTCACGGGAGAGAGGTCAAGCCAGTTGCGGGAGCGAGGGACGGGGAGCCTGCCCTACACCTCCCCGGCCAGGCTAAGTGGGGCGGGGCGGCCGGGAGGCCGACTGCTGGGCCGGGGTCTGCGCCCTACTCCCCGCGGGACCGCCGCGTCCGGGAGGAGCTGGACCTGCGAAGCTCCGGGCCCAGCCCGGCCAGACGGAACGCGGTCCCTGGGCTGGGCACTACGCTCCTGCGGTTCCTGCCCTCTCGGCGGCTGCGGGCGCGGCTGCCCCCGCGCCCCCAGGGGCCGGGCCGGGCGGGGGCTGGGCCCGGCGGGCGGGCGCAGGAGGACGGGGGGGCGGGCGGCGGCGAAGGCTGCGCCGCTCTAACAGGTGGGATCCCGCGGCGTGGTGGAGGCGGGCGCGGGAGGAGGAGGAGGAGGAGGAAGAGCCGCGGCAGCGGGAGCCTGAGCAGGAGCAGGATGAGCCGCGCAAGCTGACAGCCACTGCTGCCGCCCGCGCCCAGGCTCGGTCTCGCTCCCCGCGCTCGGGGCCGCTCCCCGCCTCCCGCCTCCCCCGGCCGCCCGCGGGGCGGCCCGCCCCCTCTGCACCTCCGGGCCCGGAGCTGCCTCCATCGCTCCTGCATCCCGGCCGGGGGGAGGAGGAGGCGGAGCAGGAGGCGAGCCGGAGCCGCCGCCGCCAACGCCGCCGCCGCCGCCGCCGCCCGAGCAGGACAGAGCGCGCCGCAGCCCCGCGCGTCCGGCCGCCGCCCGCGCCCATCCAGCAGCCTCGCCGGAGCCACACCGCGGGACAGCTGCGGCCGCGGCGTGTCCCGGCCCGGCCCAGCCCAGCCCAGCTCAGTCCCGGCACCGGGCGGCCCGGCGGCCGGCCCGCCCCCGAGGGCGCCGGGCGCGGCGGGAGGATGCCGAAGCCGACGCTGCTGCTGCGCGGGGGCTGGGAGCGCGAGCGCAGCCCCGGGGACTCGGAGCTGGGCCGCCAGTTCCGGGACTGGTGCTTGCGCACCTACGGCGACTCGGCCAAAACCAAGACGGTGACACGCAGCAAATACCAGCGGATCGCCGAGGTCCTGCAGGGCGGCGGCGGGACCGGCGCGGGCAGCGGCCCCGCAGCCGGCGAGAAAGGCAAGTTCCAGTTCTGGGTGCGCTCCAAGGGCTTCCGCCTGGGCAGCGGCCGGGAACCCAAGATGGGCCAAGTGGTGTATGTGCCGGTCAAGACGGGCTCGGTGAGTGCGCGCGCGGCGGCCGCGGGCGGGTCCCGCGGCGGGGCTTGGGGCGGGCGGGCGGGCGGGCGGGGGCGGGGTGGGGGTGTGGATGTGTGTCCGAACGTGTGTCCCTGAGGTTGTCCGTGTGTCGGGCCCGCCGGAGGCGCACGCGTCCCTGCTCACCGGCCCTCCCCGGCTCGCCTGGGCAGCGCTCCGGGTTCGGGGCGTCCCTGCCCCCCTCCGCGCCGCTGCCCGGGCCGTGGCCGTGCCGGGCAGGCTGTCCCGGGCTGCTCACCCCAGCCTGTTCCGTCCTCCCGTCCCCTCCCCCCGCCAGCAGGCGGCTGCTCTGGAGCCCGAGCCTCCCCCCCGCCCGCCCCGGGGCTGCCTGTCCCGGGCGCCTCGCGCTCCCGCCCCCGGGCCGGCTGGGCGGTGTGTGTGTGTGTGTGTGTGTGTGTGTGTGTGTGTGTGTGCGCGCGCTGAGGGTGGTGCCGCGGGGTAGGGGGGAGGGAGGCAGGGGCAGCCGCGGGACGGGGAGTCCGCCGGGCCTCCCAGCGCCAGGGGAAGGGGCCCGCCCGGGCACTGTCGCCCCGACCCCACCCGGGGCTAGCCCGGGGAGGGGCGGCCGGAGCCGCAGCCTGGCGCAGGAGCAGCCTCCCGCGGGTGGGTGGGGCGCCCCCTCAGCCCCCCGGGCCCCTCGCTCCCCCCTCCCCGGGACGGGGGCGGCCTGACCTATCCCTCCCCTCCCCTCCCCCGTCCCCCGGGCCGGCCCGGTCCGGGCGGGGTGGCGTGGGGGAGGGGGCGGGGAACCGCAGCCGCCTAAAGGGAGGAGGCGGGCGGCCGGGCGGGGGCGTCCCCTCTGGCCCGGGGCGCCCTGGAGAGGGCGTGCGGCGCGGGCCCCGCGGCTCCCCCGCCGGGACCTCATTGTTCTGCAGAGGGTGGGGGCTGGGGGGGTGGCCGCTCCCGGGGCGCTGCTGAGCTTTGAACTTTCCGTCGCCGAGACCCTCCATTAGTGCGTTCCGCCCCCGGCCCGGTCGGGCCGCGCCGGCCTCCCCCCGCCCTTCTTGCTCCCTCCCCGGCCAGAGCACGAGAGCCGGGCCGCCCCGCGCCGGCCTCCCTCCCTCCCCCGCTCCCCCGCTCCCCCCTCCGCGCTCCTCCCCCGGCCGGCCCGCCCGCCCCGCGCTCAGCCCCGTCCCCGGCCGGAGCGGGCTCTTCACACACAATTGATTCGGTCGTTACGAAAAGTGCACTTGTCCCCTCCCCCTCCCCCTCCGCGGCCGCCCGGGCCCGGCCCGCGGGGTGAGGGGGCCGCGAGGGAGGGAGGCGGGAGCCGGGGAGCAGATACGGAGGCGCCTCCCCCCGCGCCCAGGGGACGGGGCTGCAGGCCGCGGGGAGTGGGAGCCGCGAGCGCGGAGGGCGGGCGGCCCATCTGCGAGGAGCGCTGATAACCGCGCTGCGGCCGCCAGCAGCCCATCTGCGCCGCTGCCGCCTCCGGCCGGACCGGGAACAGGGGGCCGGGGCCCGCCCGAGGGGCGCGCCGGGACCGGGTTCCCCGAGGGGGAAGCTGGGGCAGTGACCCAGCCCGCGCAAGGCTGGGATCCCCCCAGCCTAAATCCGCACTCTCGCTCAAACCCGGCGAGTCTGGGTCATTGTCCCCTCCCCCGATCGAGTCCAGGACCCCTCCCCCAGCCCAAATCAGTGCCCACTTTCCCAGATGGGGCGCATGGGTCAGCCCTCCCCACCCTGCCAGGTCGGTCCCCTCCTCGGTTCTCCCATCTTGGGTCACTGCGCCCCGCCGGAGTGCGGTTTTTCTGAGGTCAGTGACCCACGAGATGGTTGGCTGGGTCCTGCCTCCTACCCTAGGTCAGTGCCCTCTGCCATCAGGGCTTCCCGGGTAGGTGCCCCCCCCATCCTGGTTACACCTCCCTGAATAGCTGGAAGCCTTGGCCCAACCTTCTTAGTCTGAGGCAGGAGCCCTGAGTCCACCCTCTCCTGGAGTTGGGGGTTGACCCCCCCAAACCTGGCAGCAGGCTCACTGGCTTTCTGTGTAGCTCAACTTCTCCCTAGGGTGTGGGCATCTGGAGCAGTCGTCCACTCTTTATCCACACAGCTGTAGAGGCTGAGCACCCCCTCCCCCATCCAGGCCACATGCAGAAACTGGGTGTGAGGCCTGGACCCCAGGTCCTGCCGGCCCGGCTGCTGGCTTCAGACGCTCCCTGAGGCCCACGCTGACCCGCCCTGCCTGCCCCTGGCAGCGCGACCGTCCCCAGTCTCCACCCTGGCTCTCAGACCAATAATGAGCCCTCCCTGAGGGACCACCTGCCTGGGAGGCAGAGAAAGGGGACCCAGGCCTTCCAGTCCAGGCTGCCAGGAGATCGACAAACACAACAGACGTGCCCTCCCTCGACAGCCCGCCCCTCGGGCTCCCCACGCCCGCCTGCCTGGCCTGCTGGTCCCCAGAGAGCCGGTTAGTTACCTGCCACTCGCCCAGCCAGCCGGAGCCAGGCAGGAGATGCCACCCCCATCTCCAAGTTCCTTCCTGGGGCCCAGTTATTATTTTTATATTTCCATTTTCCTTTTCACTGATCCAAGAGGAACAAATCCTGCTGGGAATTCTGGGGCAGCCATTGGCCTCTTCCTGGGAGGGGCTGAATGGGACCTCCTTTGAAAGGTGCAAAGGACATCTCCTACGGTCCCTGGCCTACACACACACACACACACACACACACACACACACACACACACACACACATATCCTCGCCCCTGGTGTCAGTTGGGAGAGAGCCTGTAGTTTGGTCCTCGGTGGGTTTTTGTGAAGGTCATTGGGCCATAAACCTTTGTCCAAAGCATTTGTTTAGTACCCACAGGCCTTGTGCGGGCACTGGGGTGCTGGGGTGGGTGGGGCTCTGTGCCTGCTCCCAGGTCACCCAGATGTCAGGAGTGGTGGGCATAGCTGAGGACAGGATAAAAAAGCCCATGGGGGCTTCAAGAGAGAGCAGGTAGAAAGATTCCAAGGAAGAAGGGAGGTGGGAGTTGGGTCATCCAGCTGCGACAGGCCCCATATAGCCTCTGTCCCCAGGGTGGCCATGGTGTGTCACCTCTCTTCCCCATTGCTCTCTGGCTGCCCCCACCCTGGGCCTCCCTTCCTCCTCCCACAGCCATATGCGGTGCTGCGGTCGGGGCCCTCTCCTAGTCCCGGCCAGCCTCGGGTCGATGATCTGACACCACTTGTCCCGTCCCATCTGGCCCTGAGCTTTTCTGGGTGTGTGTGACAAAGGCTTAATCTGTCCGGACGGGCCCAGGGCAGAGAGAGGGCGAGGGGAATTACACTCCGCAGGGCCTCCTGCAGCTGGGGCCCGGGTGGGGGTGGGGCAGGGCGGGGGTCGAGGAGAAGCCTGGGCGTGGGGGGAGAGGCAAGTTGGCCTCCAGTTTGCAGGTTGTCACAGGAAGTAGAAGGTGGAAGCGGGGTATGGAGGGGAGGAGGGCGGAGTCCTCCACGGGCAGCTAGGGGTGCTGGTGGGGATAAGATCTCTTTATGACAAGAGCCAGCTGGGGGCCTCCTGGCCGGGCGAAGCCTGGTGAGGATTTATTATTTCTTACGTTTGGCCTGCTCCAGCCCCTGTGGGCTGCCGAGAGGGGGAAGCAAACCCGTTGGAGACAAGACCCTCCAATTCTGTTCTGGCATTGGCCACAAAGTAAAACAACCCCTTTCCTTTTCCTCTGGCATCTCGGAGTGGAGCGGTCCGCAGAGCCTGCGAGGGCCACAGGTTATGGCTGAGGTGGGTCTCTGGGCTGTCTGTCATTTCCTAGGATCAGAGAGCCCCAAGACTCTGTGGAGAGATAGAGGTGCTCAGCCCAACTGTACCATCTTCCAGATGGGAAAACTGAGGGCTAGAGAGAGGAAGTTTCCATTTGTCGGGAGCTAGGACTGGAACAGGGTTCTCTGTGCACCGCTGTAGCTTCTCCGTGGACCTGCCACATGCCAGGAATCCCACCATTAGAGCCCCATTCCCCACGGGAAACTTCGAGATTGCCAAACTCCACTCTCAACACCAGGCTTTTGCAAGCTGGGCCCCAGGTGTTCCGCTACCCAAATTGACTAATGGTGGTCTTTTCCCAGTTTGCAACAACGTTCATTTAGTGGAAAGCCTTTTCAGTCCTAAGTCTTTCTCCCCAGAGCTTTTGTGTAAACCTTTGACACCTGCGGCCGCTGGTCTGGGCGGGAAATGGCCTCTGACTTAGCACCGTGTAATATGTGCTGTGACCTTTGGTTGAGTCCCTCAATATTTCCTAGTTTTCCCTGAATTATCCGTACAGCAGCTGTTTCGGGGGTCACCTACTGCGTGCCTGTCACTGGGCTGAGGTGCTGATACGCATCAGCTTGTGGAATTCTCACAGCAGCCTAGAGGCCGGTGCTGTGATTACTGCTACTTTCACATGAGTAAACTGAGGCTTAGGGAGGTTCAGAACTTCCCCTAGTCCACACCAATGCCAGGGATCTTGCATACCTCTCCATTCTGACTTTGAAGGGTCTTGCAACCTGATCCAATTTGAAAGCATAAGTCCTTCATATCAAGCTTTCAGTCCATTACACTTTAGTCTGAATTAGTTTCAAAGCATCCCTCTGATCAAGATGTCTGTATTCACAGGCTTGTGCCTGAGGCAGGACTGGCACAGCACAAAGTCTGTGGGCTTTCCTAGGGCTCATGAAGATGGGTGGGGAGGAGGAGGACGCCTCTGTTGTCCTGGGCCCTGGGGGGCTTTGGGAAGAAGGTTGACAGTGATGCCTGGCACAGGCCCCGTTTGCATTTTTCGTGAGTGGCAGAGTGTGCGTTTTTGTCAGTTACGCCTTGTGATTTGGGTGGCATAGTCCTGGGTAACTCTGGGGGGCTTCATTTTGGTGCCAGGGTGATGCAGACAGGTCAGGCTCTACCTTCCTGGGGCCTCCCCTCTAAGTCCTGGGTCACTCTCTGCCTAGGGGTGGGGACACTGTGCATCCTTCTTCCTTGGGTAGGAGCTGGCAGGAAAACCCTCTCCTTTATGGCCCCTGCAGGCTGCTTTACCTTCCCTGCATGTCTGGGAGGCTGGAAGCCCCATCTGGGACCTCGGAAATGCTGCTGGGAGGATTGGGGGGTGGGGAGCCTATGGCTGGGGCTGTCTGGGGACCAAGGTGGAGGGCCTCAGGCATACCTAGGCTTCTTCAAGCCAGATCTTAGCTCAGAGGTTGTGCGACTGAATCCTGCACGTGTGTGCTCACAGGCTAGAATATGCATGTGCGTGTGTGTGTGTGTAAAAGTGCAACTGTGTGGGTGTGAGTGTGCTGTTCCTATCTATGTGCAGGCTGGAAATGCTTGTGTGAGTGTGTGTGTGTGGAGTGTGTGCAGGGCACAGGTGGAGAGGCTCCTCTGTGTGTTTGTCGGCATCTATGTGAGCACCTGGGCTGTGGGCCTTGGCAGCCGCGGGTGTGACTGTGTGTGCGTGCACTCATGTGAGATCCGGATCGGACTCACCCTGTCTGCCAGCCAGTGTGGTGCTGTCGGGGTGTCCTCCATCATCACCAAGTCACCCGAGCTGCAGCCCTGGCCCCTGCCATCCCTGGAGTCTCAGCAGCTGGCTGAAGCCAAGTGGTGGCCATAAGAGGTGGTGCGATGCCCCTGTCCACATGACATGACCAGCCAAGGCATCTCCTTGTTCCAGCTTCCCACCACCACCCCCTACCTGCCTCTTGCTATGGTCCTATAACAAAGCCCAAAGCCAAGCATGGGGCGGAAAGGTCCTGGGAGAAAAGGCTCTGAACTTGAAGGGAGGGGGCCAGGGCCTATGGGGTCCTAACTCAACTTTAATTGCCACATGACCCCGGAGAAGTAGCCTGCCTCGCCTCTCTCAGTCTCAGTTTCCTTTTCTGGAAAATGGGCTCTAAAGCTCCATTTCTTGGCAAACTGGAAAAGGCTCTGCTGTCATTTGAGGATGGTGGCTAAGGAATGTGCTTGAGGCCACCCTGCTCACTCATGTCAAAGCCAGGCCTACCAGCCTGGGGACATGGTGAGACCCCGTCTCTATACAAAATTTTAGAAAACTTAGGCACGGTGGCACGCATCTGTGGTCCCAGCTTCTCAGGAGGCTGAGGCAGGAGGATCACTTGAGCTCAGGAGTTAGAGGCTGCAGTAAACTGTGATCATGCCACTGCACTCCAGCCTGGGTGACAGAGGCAGACTCTGTCTCAAAAAAAAAAAAAAAAAAGGAGAACCAGGCTAGGCCTATGGGCCCCAAAGCAGGTAAAGGAGCAGCTGGAAGTTGGTGACAGCACCCACCAGGGCCAGTGGCTTATTAGAACAAGAACTCTTGAGTCCACTTTGATGTAGAGAATAGGTAAAGGGCCTGGGCTTTAATGCTACAGGGCCCTGGGTTCAAATCCCATCTCTGCCCTTTTATCAGTTTGGCCTTAATTGTCCTTCCTTCCTTCCTTCCTTCTTTCTTTCCTTCCTTCCTTCCTTCCTTCTTTCCTTTCTTCCTTCCTTCCTTTCTCTCTTTCTTTTTTGATGCAATATTGGCTTACTGCAACCTCCGCCTCCCATGGCCTTAATTTTCTCATCAGTAAAATGGAGCTGTAATCATATTCCTCTTCTAGGACTGATGTGGAAATTAATGCTTTCATGCACGTAGGGCCCCCAAATGTAGCAAATCTTAGGAAATGTTAGCTGCTATGTGATCTCACTGAGCCTCAGTATTCCTCATCTGGAAAATGGGGATGGTGATGAAGGATGTTGTGAATATTAAATGGCACAGTGGAGATGAGGCACCCAGCCAAGTCCCTGGCATAGAGTAGGTAGGCAGCAACTAGGAGTTCCCTAGAGGTTGTATCTGAGTCATTTCTGTGTCTTCAGCACTATCAGGGGCCTGAGAAATGTTGCACTGAATAGAACAGAGAAAGCTTTTTCTTTTCTTTTCGTCTTTTTGTTTTTCTTTTCTTTCTTTTTTCTTTTTTTTTTTTTTTGAGTCAGAGTCTCACTTTGTTGCCCAGGCTGGTCTTCAGCTCCTGAGCTCAAGTGATCCTCCTGCCTCAGCCTCCCATGCAGCTGGGCTTACAGGCGGTGGACACTGCAGCTGGCCCCAGAAGTCTTGGTGAGGGATGGAGGTGTGGCATGAACCCCCAGAGCTGGGAACTTGCAGGCTCAGGGTCTCTTGCTGCCCTGACTGGTTCTTGCCCTGCAGTGAGCCTCCTTAGCTTTAGTTATTGACATACAGAAGACTCCAGTGATCTCCCTGCCTCTGAATTCCTCCGAGGTGTCAGATCCCAGAGGTCAAGGAAGGGCGCTGGAGGGCTTTCCCAAGGCCCGGCAGGCACCTGCTGAGTAGAGGGACAAGCCTCTCGCCCTTCTTCTATATGGACCCGACCCCCACCCGGTCCCCGCCTTCTCCATATGGACCGCACCCCCGCCTGGCCCCCTGGCTGGGAACCTGAGTTCCTGGGGTCTGGATTTGTAAGGAGAACACATAATGGCGGGCGTAATGACTGCCTCCCTCTGGCAGGGGTCTGAGCCCATCTCCCAATTTTTCAAGCCCCTGCCATGTGCCAGATACATTATTCCATTTAATCTCCCCTGGGTTCTGTGAAGTAGATGAGAACTTGGTACCAGAGAGGCCAGGGAACCTCCCCAAGGCCCACAGTGAACACATGACTGGGCTGGAGCTCCAGGACTCTGTCTGACCCTCCAAACCCCAGGGCCTGGAGGCGGGGTCCACGGGAGGACCCCTGGGAGTGAAGGCAGCAGGGGTGCCCTAGCTCTCCATCCACCCCTGGCTCATGGTGCCCGCTCACCTTTAGTGAGGGCACCCCACTTAAGCTTTCTAGACCTCGAGGCAGCCCTCCCACCTGGCCAGACCCAGCCTAATGGGAGACAGATGCCCCTGCTGCCTCTCGTCCATGCTCTTCCCCTCTGATTTCAACTGCAGCTGCAGGCCTGGCCTGGGCGGGCTGCTGGGCCAGTAGACGGGAGTGCGGGGGAGTGGGGAGATGGCAGAGCAGGTGGGAGGCTGGGCCCATCCTCTCACCCACATGGTTGTGGATCCCAGAACACTAGTCCTCTTGGCCACCCTGGACATGGAGCTCCTCCCCTGCAGATGGGGAAACTAAGGCAGAGTGGAGGGAACTCACTCAAGGTCCCACTGAGCTCCAAAGCTGAGTGCGAGCCTCTGGTTCCCAAGCCCAGGTCATTCATTCATTCACTTCCTCGCTGTCCTTCCTGCACGGCAGCTGCAGCCTTCCCCTTCCTCGGCCTCCCCTGAGAGTCACTTCTGACCCCTTTCTCTGACCTCCTCTCCCTCCCAGTCCAACCCATTTGCAAATCCTGTTGATTCTACCTTCAAAGCACATCTCAAATTCTACCATGTCTCATGGCCTCCACTGCCTCCAGCCTGGTCCAAGCCTGGAGAGGCAGCTGCCTCCCCACGGGGCCCCCTGTGTCTACCCTGTTCCCTGCCCACATAACCCCTTCTTCCCACAAACAGCCAGAGGAAACCTTGGAAACCCCACGTCAGGTTCTCTTCTTCCTCTGTCCAGAACCCACCAAGACTCGTCTCATTCAAAGCAAGAGCCATTGCTTTCCCAGTTGCCTGCAGAGCCCTGCACGATCTGGCGCTGGCTGCCCGCCGCTCTCAATTCCCTCTCCCCTCGTTCATTTGGCCTCAGCCACACTGGCCTCTTTGCTATTCTGCAAACATGCCAAATACAGTCCTGCCCCAGGCCCCTTGCACTGGCCTTCACCTAGCTTGGAATACTCTTTCTTCAGATCTCTGCATGGTCAGCTCTTCTCCTTCTTTAGGTCTTTGGTCAAATGTCACCTGCTCAGAGTGGGCCTCCCTGATCACCCAGTGAGGACCACCTTAGATCCCTTGGACCATCTCCCATCTCTCTTTTCTACTTGATTTTTCCTCTGTGGCCCTTATCACCCCCTGACATTCTACGTATTTCACTAGTTTCTGTGCTTAGGATCTGTCTCCCCCAAGGCCATGAGCACCCGCAGGGCGGACTGCATCTGTTTTTTTTGCTGCTGTATCCCCAGGACCCAGACGAGCCCGTGCCCTTAAGGGGCTCCCTACTGGGCAGGGGGGTTCAGCAGATGTCACAGAGCCGGGTTCTGAGAACTGCCCAGTTATACACAGAGGCCCTGAGGAACTCCAGGGCGCAGACCCACCCTCAGGACAGGGCCTGAGAAGTCCTCGGGGAAGTGACATTTCACCATTTCACCTGGACCTTGAAGGCCAAAAAGGACTTTTCAGCAAGAGCAGAGCATGGGGAAGCTCATTCCGGGGGGGTGGGACTGGTTTTGGTGGGGGCAGCGTGGGCTGTGTACAACGGATCCCAGGGCCAATTTTCTTAGAGAAGCATGTTTGGAAGAACATTCTAGATGGAGTGGAGATGAGTAAATAGCCAAGTCAGCTTGAGAACCGCAGTGGGGTCCTGAGGGGGTGAGCTGGCACGATTGTTTGGGGCCAGATGGAGGAGAGGGATCTGAGGAGCCCATCGCATCAGGCACAGCAGGGAGCTCACAGGAGGGTGCTCATGTGGAGGGAGCTAAGGTCACGCTGGGGTTTTAGAAGGAACGCTCAGATGCTGTGGTGAGAGGCAAGAGGGCGATGGAGAAGGAAAACTAGGCGGAGGCATAGCGAGATGAGGGGAGAAAGGCATGGCGGGTTTCCTCAATGGACCAGAGGTTGAGTGGCTGGGGCTTGGTGAGGTGGGAGTGGGGTGAGGGAGGCTAGAGGGTCACAGTCAACCCTGGGACTCTTGGGTGGGAGGAGTGGTTTAGGAAACCGGGGTGCAGATCTGGGGTGAAGGCACAGGGGCAGGATCTGGGACGCAGCATCCAAAGGTGTCCTCCCGGCTGGCAGCCTGTGGCGGTGGGAGGCTGCGGAGGGGACCCCGTGACTCAGGCCTTGGTGGGGCCAGCGTGGGAGTCATCGTGTTACCCAGGCCCCCCCCCCCCCGCCCGGCTCCAGCTTGGAACCCTCCCCTCCCGGCTGGGACCCGACACAAGCTCCTGGGAGGCCTGTGCTTGGGTGGATGACTCATCGTTTTCTCGGCATCCCCAGGCTGAGGAAATGTTCAAGGAGACATGGGGCCCTTCCTTCAGCAGGCCAGGCCCTAACTGGATGCTGGCGAGTCGAGAACAACACAATCAGGCCTCCGGCCTTGTCTGAGGACAGCCTGCAGGGGTGCTTCCGAGAGGCCCTGGCTTCCACAGCCTTGCACGTCCTCAAGCACCCTGAAAGGCTGTTATGACCCCATTCTACAGGTTAGCAAACCAAGGCACAAGCTCTGCTGGGCCCCCAGCTAAGCAACCACTAGATGCCTCAGTTTCTTCGTCTGTAAAATGGGTCTGATGATTGTTCCTCCCCTACAGGTTGTTGGGAAAAACTAAAGGCAAGAATCCGTGTGAAATGTTTAACCAGTGGGATTGTCATTGTCATGGGGATGTGGAGAGGGGTCTGCCCGGGCAACAGGGGCTCTTGACTAGGCAGAGCCACCGTAGGGACATCCAGAAGGCAGTATGGCCAAGGACAGTCCTGCATTTGGATCCCAACTCTGGCACCAGCTGTGTGGTTCTAGGCAAATGGCTTGCCTGCTTTGATCCCTGACCCCTTCTATATAAGGGGGTGATAAAACCCATACCCCAAGGGGTAGCTGGGAAGATGGTGTAAAACCAAGCCTGCCAGGCAGGCCACAGAATAGGGGCTGCTGCTCCATCTTGGGGTCTCTCAGAGCAAAGATCCCAAAGCCAGGCAGCTGTGAAGCTCCCAAAGGTGGCTCTGAGGCTCTCTGTGAGGTGATATGAAAGCCTGGGCTGAGGGGAGAGAGAAGGGAGATAGCTCAGAGGGCTTAGGCTGGGAGGCTCCATGGAGGATGGATGTTCTCTGGAGCTCTTGAGGTTGGGACAGGAGCAGGCTGGGGGTGAATGGCTTTATGTTGATTCAAGGCCCCTGCAGGTCAGCAGAGCAGTGGGGGTCTGGAGCCAGGGGCTGGGTCCAGGTTCTGCCACTTTTACTGCTGTGCAGTCTTGGGTAAGTTACTTCCCCTCTCCAAGCCTCGGTTTCCTCATCTGTAAAATGGGATGATAATAGCTATCGATTCAGTTATATCCTCCTTGTATGCTATTGTATAGAAGTATCTATACCAAGGTGTGGACAGTCAAGCCCTCAATGAAAGGGAGCTGTAATCGGGATTATGACTGTGGTGGAATCAATAACCCTAGAAGCTGTGATGAAGCCAGGTGAAGCAGTGCCACCAAGTGGGTCTCTGGAGCTCAGACTGGCCGGGGTTTCAATGGCTCTCTGTGACTCATTAGTTGAATGACCTTGAAGCAAGTTGCCGCCCCTCTCTGAGCCACAGTTTTCTCATCTGTAAAATGGATCCAGGCCAGGCACAGTGTTTCATGCCTATAATCCCAGCATTTTGGGAGGCTGAGGTGTGAGGATTGCTTGAGCCCAGGAGTTTGAGACCAGCCCTGGCAATATAGCGAGACCCTGTCTCTATAATAACTAAAAAAATTAGCTGGGCATGGTGGCGCCATTCCTGTGGTCCCAGCAACACTTGAGCCTGGGAGGTTAAGGCTGCAGTGAGCCATGGTTGTGCCACTGCACTCCATCCAGCCTGGGTGACAGCGAGACCCTGTCTAAAAAAAAAAGAAAAAAAAAAGGGGATGCAATAGTATGACCTATCTCTCAGGGCTGCCTTGGGGAGGTGAAGAGAGACTCCATGCCAAGTGCTCAGCTTGGGAAACAAGAGCTGCTCTTTGCTTATGCCTGTGGCGTGGCCAGTGGCAGTGAGACCTATGGACATGGCGTCCGGGGCAGGGGCAGGGGACACTGGAGCAGAGAACTGCAGAAGGGGCAGTGGGCAGAGGTAGAAGTGAAGCCAGAGTGTGTGCAGGGAAACTGGGCTGGGGGGCTTCCAGGAGGGTGGTGGTCAGCTGGGTTTGCCTCCAGGATTGACAGGGCCCCAGCCCCCAGATCTGGAGGAGAGGGGGCCTTGATGGAAGCCAGAGGGCAGAGGGACGGCGCCGAGCCAAAGGTGGTGGGAAGCGGAGGCTGGGAGTCCTGCTGCTCCAATCAGAGGCTGGTCATCGGGGAGCAGGGGCGAGGGGCAGTGGGCTCCACAGAGTCCAGGCTCTGCATTATGGGACTGAGAGCGGGTCCGAGAGCCCTGGGTTCGAATCCTGACTCACCAACTGGCTTGGATCCATCTTAACTTCTTCCATTCTCACATCTATAAAATGGGGAGAGCGATGTCAGCTGCTTCTTGGAGTTGCTGTGGGGAGAATCTGGAATACATGAAGTACTCAGTCCCTGTCTGCTGCAGAGTGAGAACAATGGCAGTCATGACACAGCCAGTATTGTCCAGCACTTAGGAAGTGCCAGGCCCTGTGCTAACACTTTATGCACACGACCCCATGTGATTGTCCAAACTTGGTGACCGCTGTGATCCTTATCTCGCCAGTAGAGATTCGGAGGCTCAGATATGTTAAGGAAGATGAACAAGAGCACACAGCTGGGAAGAGGCAGAGCACAGACTCGAGCTTGCACAGGGAAGGGTTGTGTCCTCAGCATCTTAAATCGCCGCCCTTCTGCCAGCAAGGCTTAGATTCTGGGATCCTCTGTGGCGTTACCTGGTCTTGGACCGTGGTTCATCCCAGGCTAGGGAGTCGGGTGTGAGTCTGCCTGGCAGAGGGTGCCAACCTTGGGATATTAGGCACAAGTATTGGTAGGGTTCACCTTCAGGGATCCCCCAGAGATTCTGCAGTTCAGGGAGGGTACAGAGTAGCATGGAGCCCCACAGCCAGCTGCTGGCCACTCCACATCAGCCGAAGCTGGGAGAGCCTCCTGCTGGCTCCTGGGGAAACCAGGCCTCTGGCCGCAGCAGTTGGGGCCTAAATGGGGAGGTGCAGCCCCACACCCAGCCCAGGCCAGCTACCAGCTGCCCCAAGAGCAGACGAGTGGCCAGTACATGATCTTGGGCAACCCCCTAGGGGGTTGGGACAGGGAGAGCATGCCTCGGTGGCTGGGGAGGAAGCAGGGAAAGCCTCTTGTGAGGAAAGGAGCCATGCAGTGGGGAGAGGAGATAGGCCTCCTAGGAGGGGGCAAGGTGGATGGAGGTACACGAAAGAGGTTTGTTTTAAAGCAGTACACGCACATGATTTAAAACCCAAACCAAAACCGGCAGTTGGCTGGACGTTGTGGCTCACGCCTGTAATCCTAGCACTTTGGGAGGCCGGGATGAATGGATCACTTGAGGTCAGGAGTTCGAGACCAGCCTGGCCAACATGGTGAAACCTGGTGAAACAAAAAACAAACTTCTCTACTAAAAATACAAAAATTAGCCAGGCGTGGTGGTGCACGCCTATAATCCCGGCTACTTGGGAGGCTGAAGCAGGAGAATCTCTTGAACCCGGGAGGCAGAGGTTGCAATGAGCCAAGATCGCGCCACTGCACTCCAGCCTGGGCAACAGAGCAAGACTCCGACTAAAAAAGAACAAACAGGCCGGGCGCGGTGGCTCAAGCCTGTAATCCCAGCACTTTGGGAGGCCGAGACGGGCGGATCACGAGGTCAGGAGATCGAGACCATCCTGGCTAACACGGTGAAACCCCGTCTCTACTAAAAAATACAAAAAACTAGCCGGGCGAGGTGGCGGGCGCCTGTAGTCCCAGCTACTCGGGAGGCTGAGGCGGGAGAATGGCATAAACCCGGGAGGCGGAGCTTGCAGTGAGCTGAGATCCGGCCACTGTACTCCAGCCTGGGCGACAGAGCGAGACTCCGTCTCAAAAAAAAAAAAAAAAAAA